>NC_134399.1:1200000-1500000 GCF_050003625.1 Haematobia irritans | reverse complement strand
TTACAATCATAATGAATTATGAAAATAAAGAGGTAATATAGGTGCTAACAACATAGGTTTTCGACCTGAATGCTCAAAATTTTGTTTCTGCCCAATTGTATATTTCCCGACATCTTTCTCACTTCCACCTTCTTACCACCTTTTTTTTAATACAAACATTGTAGAAGAAATTATTCAACTTTATGATTTTTTTCTTTTAATTTTACCTTTTGCCGGACGGGGATTCGAACAGCGGACCACACAGTTTGTAAGGATCAAAGAAGTAGCTGATCAATTGCCCTAGGAAAAATAAAATGTTAATTTTGTAATAACAAGCAACAACCACCAACTTAATTCAATATCGCTCCCTGTTAAATAGCGCTCCAAGCTACTAAACACATATATGTTTATAGGCTATTTCTAAATTAATATATGTTTGCATTCAAGCATATTATATTTACAAACATTTTATGTCCCAAACATAATATGGTCTAACATATTAACATATATGTCCCAAACATGTTATGCTAGTTTATGAACATTATATGCTTGCACTCAAAAATATTGTGTTTAAAAATGTGTGTTCCAAACATATAATGTTTATAGCCAAACATATGAAAAACAGTCTTTTTCAACCGTGTAGCTCCCATATATATCGTTCGCCCGATTTACACTCATATGACCACAATGGCCAATCTTTTACTCCGATTTAATTGAAATTTTGCACAGGGAGTAGGATTGGCATTGTAGCTATGCGTGCCAAATTTTATTGAAATCGGTTCAGATTTAGATATAGCTCCCATAACATATATATCGTTCGCCCGATTTACACTCATATGACCACAGTGGCCAATCTTTTACTCCGATTTAATTGAAATTTTGAACAGGGAGTAGAATTAGCATTGTAGCTATGCGTGCCAAATTTGTTTAAAATCGGTTCAGATTTAGATATAGCTCCCATATATAGCTTTCGGCCGATTTACACTCATATGACCACAGAGGCCAATTTTTAACTTCGATTTAGTTGAAATTTTGCACAGGGAGTAGAATTAGCATTGTTGCTATGCGTGCCAAATTTGGTTGAAATCGGTTCAGATTTAGATATAGCTCCCATATATATGTTTTTCTGATTTCGACAAAAATGCCAACATTTTCCTTGTAAAATCGCCACTGCTTTAGTCGAAAAGTTGTAAAAATTACTCTTATTTTCTTAAACTTCTAATACATATATATCGAGCGATAAATCATAAAAAACTTTTGCGAAGTTTCCTTAAAATTGCTTCAGATTTAAATGTTTCCCATATTTTTTTACTAACATTGTATTCCACCCTAGTGCATTAGCCGACTTAAATCTTGAGTCTATAGATTTTGTAGAAGTCTATCAAATTCTGTGCAGATCGAGTGATATTTAAATGTATGTATTTGGGACAAACCTTTATATATATATACCCCACCACACATTTAACGGATGTGATATGGTATCGAAAATTTAGATCTACAAAGTGGTGCAGGGCATAATATAGTCGGCCCCGCCCGACTTTAGATTTTCCTTACTTGTTATAAGAGGGTAGTTAAATGAAAAGATGATGAACATTGGGAGACACTCAAAAAAAAAAAAAAACGTGAACCTATATGACACTAAAGCCAATTTAATTGTATTTAATTCTATTTTAGTTCATGGAATTATTGTTTTGAAAAAGCTTCCTTGACTTTAATAATGTTTTACGTATGTTAGTTAAATTAACCAAAAAGGGGAAAAAGTATACACATATGAAAAATAAAGATTTATTAAATTCGTATCTCCCTTAAAATAGTTCAGAATTTCTTAATTTTTTTTTAATTTACTAGCAATGCGCCCGTCTTGAACTTGAACGCATGGTACTAAAGTCATTTTTACATTTTTTTCCTTCAAACTATGAAATTTTCTTTAACATGTGAAAAAAAAATGATTTTGTCTAATAATTTTTCTTGAATTGGTCGAAATATATTTACTTATTCTTATGAAATCGGCATGGCATTTGCATTTTCAATATTCAAATTTTCTCAAATTAACCAATATTTGCCTTTAAAGTTGGATAATAAAATTATGCATTTAAACGTTAATCGCTTGTCTCGATATCAGGCTAACATAAAAAAAATATTAAGAGGATGTTTCTTTATTGGTTTAGGAGCTGTCAAAGCACTTTTTTAAAATATCCCAGATATAAAAAAATATTTAAAATAAATTAATTTAAAACCCTAATAATATAACTGATTTATAAAAAATTACAAAACCTTAAAAATACTGTCATTCATAATTTTAATAAAAATGCTTCATATTATAACAACTCAAAACAATTAATAAGTCAACTAAGTGTAAGCCCATTAAAGTATGCTTTACTTTTTCACATGAATTGCCCTTAGAATACAAATATTAAAATTATTCCTATGGAAGCATATTTTCCCACATTTCTAAAATCTGTTATAAAATTCGTGGGATTCGTTTCTATTGATGTTAAATTTAAGAGAATCAAATATCTCCTTTTGGTTATAGAACTTTATGAACATTTTTAGAAACAAAACATCCAAAATCTGGCCATATAAAAATATTTTTACCAACTCCCCTAAAATATACAAAATTGTCAAAATAATGAAAAAGACAACTACACTGCAAGCTAATTGAAATATGCTATAGTTTTTCACATGAAATGCGTCATTTTAATGCAAATGCTCATAGTTTAACCAACTCCCCTAAAATATACAAAATTGTCAAAATAATGAAAAAGACAACTATTTAAAATGCAAGCTCCTTGAAGTATGCTTTAATTTTTCCACATGAACTGTATTTGGAATTGAAATTTCAAAATCATTTCTATATTTTCCTAATGAACCTTATGTCGTCTGCCATATTTCAAACAACAACAAAAATATTAACTTTATGGATTTTTCTTGCCATTGCATAATTCAATATTTGAAATATTTCATGAAAATGACAATGTAAACAATATAATTTGAAAATATTTTCCAAAAAACTATTGTGGCATATTGCCAGGAGCACTTCAGTTAGCTTTGGCAAAATAATGTTGATCAATGAAGCATTATTAATTCCTCCTGATATCAAGAAAAAAAGACATTCTTAGAAAATTCAGTTTCATTTTCTTTTCCATTGGGTGCAAGTAAAACTTTCTATGGGAAATATTTTATTTTTTCGCTGGTTATATCAGTTCTTTGTTAATAGTTTTTGTTTAGTTTCGCTCGAAATCTATTTTCCAGCAATTGGAATATTGTTGTTGTGGTTTTTTTTTTTTATTATTTTTTGGTGTGTTTTATTATTATTTGCCTCCTTTTCCTTTTTGTTTTATATAACTTTATTGTTTACATATCGATTGGCCCCCTGGTTATGGCAAATGTAGTGATACGAAATACAAACTCATGTTTTTTCAGCAATTTCGTGGAAGTACAAAAACGAAGGGAGCCACCATTCCGTAAAATTAATTTCTTACAGAATCAGTTCTACTTTATATACAAGTAAAATATCTAAAAAGCAAATGATTTAAAATGTATAATTTTTCTCCCAAAAGTATGCTTGAAAAAGCACTAATGGTGACAATATTATTGAGAACATTAAATTTTTAAAGTAAATTTGACATTTGATATTTCTTTAATTCATATGAAGGTTTCTGTCATGGTTTTGCCTTTACCAATATATACATATCTATAAATGACTTACGGTATAGTCACACTGGGAAAATATTTGACGGAAATCAAAAATGAATTCACCATCGCAGTCAAAGCAGCCCACATTTTTAGCTCATATTGGACATATAACATCACGATAGGAGTGTTTTCTGAAAACGGTATTCAGATATGTCGCAAATGCTTCTGGAAAAAGTGTGACAATACCCTTAGTTATATTATCAATCAGAGTCCCATTTGTTGTAATATCTGCTGTAAAAAAATCCGATTATATAAAGGGTGGTTAAAATTTCAAGGGCCGATGTTGATTTTGAATAAAACACAAACTATTTAGGAAATTATTGTAATTTTATTTTATTATGATACATTGGTATTACTCAATTGTGTATGGAACAAAATATCGGCCAAATGGGCGCCGTGACCTCGGTGGCACACCTTCATCCGATGGTCCAAATTTTCGACACGCTGAGGCATAATGGAGGATCTATGCCGTAAATGTGCCGAATTATCTCATCCTTTACCTCTTGAATTGTTGCTGGCTTATCGACATACACCTTTTCTTTCAAATAACCCCAATGAAAAAAGTCCAACGGTGTCAAATCACATGATCTTGGCGGCCAATTGACATCGCCATTACGTGAGATAACACGGCCATTGCATTAGTTGCGCAAAAAATTAAAAAGCCATTGTTTCGTTAGCTGTGTGGCAAGTGGCGCCGTCCTCCTGAAACCACATATCGTCCACATCCATATCTTCCAATTCGGGCTATTAAAAATTCCTTATCATCTCACGATAGCGAACACCATTCACAGTAAGTGCCTGACCGGCCCCATTTTGGAAAAAATACAGCCCGATGCCGTCAGCCCATAAACCGCACCAAACATTCACTATATGTGGGTGCATTGGTTTTTCGACAATCACTCTTGGATTCTAATTCGCCCAAATGGGGCAATTCTTTTTATTGACGAATCCACTGAGGTGAAAATGTGCCTCATAATTGAAGATGATTTTCTTCGAAAATTGATCATCCACTATTGCCATTTCTTGGAACCATTCTGCCCATTCACGACGTCCATGGTTCAAATTGAGTAAGTCTGAAATAGAGAAATGTCAAATAAAATACGGAAAAAACTTGGCGTTTAGGTGTGGTTCACATTCAACATCGGCCCTTCTAGCTACAAGTTAAACTAATAAAGAAGAATTTGAAAACGAACGAGAGTGATTTATGGATGTAGGAAATAGTTTCAATTTTGTTGATTTTTTATTTTTTGATAAGAGCCCAGATACCTTCTCCCTTATCTATATTTAACTTATATTTTGGCTAATTTTACCACATCTCACATGCATTCCAGTCCAGCAGTCCAGCACAATTTGTATTAATATAGATTCCCTATTTATATTATTCCATTTTTTTTTGGTTTTAAAGAAATAAAAAATCTTCCTGAAATTGAATATGTGAAATTTCTTTAGTTTACCATTTTGAAGCTCAATTCACTTTTAAACATCATACTAAACCTGATCTCCGTATACCATCCAACATGAATTATTTTTGCAACAAAATATAAAAAGCCCCATACCCTAACCACTAACCACATTGATATCACATAAAAACACAATATTACCAACAGCTAATACAATTAACGTATTTTTTTTTAATTAAAAAAGAATAAAATAACAATTATGGACATCTTCAAACTACATCGTTAGTCATGGTGGGAATTTTATAATCCAAAATGAGTTGATTAAAAAGAATGCATGGAAAACTTTGTTTTTATTAGCAAAATAATAAAAAAAAGGGGTGATAAAAATGGATAATAAGAAATATTTTAATTTTTGTCTTTAAAAAAAACTATATTTTGAAATATTTTCAAGATAATAAAAAATCCGTGACTCAATGCAAATTTGTTTGGATTATTTTGCTTCATTTCTATTTGTCCCCTTTGTATTTGACAATGCCAGATTTCAGTCAAAACTATCGTAACATTTAAATCCTCGCATTTTCTCTTATGTTCTGACATTGACAAGTGATACTGTAAGCTTGAATTTATCGCTTTATTTCTTTCATACTCAATAGCGAACTATTTGCAGTACTATGGTGTCCCATACCAAACAGCCTATGGGTTTGTCCCCCTAGACCACAAACAAAACATCCCATATCGATTAATATACCCTTTCGTATATTCACTTCCATCAGCAAACAAACTCTTCTAATATGCATTTCCGACAAACAAACGTCTGTGTATATGCAGCGGCTATTTCATTGCTCTGTGCCTTGTTTGCTTAATGACACCTTGGTATTTGTTTTGGCATTTCCCTGAAATCGATAGTCAACGTAACTTACGCATCACCAAGGATTTGTTATACTCATAACATTTTTCTTTATATCGGAATGGGGGCGATATGATGGTGTTGATGGTCGTGGTATTTGCCATTGCTATAAACCAGCTCTCAATGCCAAATTGAGGCTCTTCTATAGATGAGGCGTCAGTAATCAGTGCCTTAACTGATTTCGTTTTTGACCATGAAAGTTTATGGTCAATTAGTGAAATGAAAACTGATGAATGACCCACTCGAAGTAAGAAAATATTTTTCAGGCTTCCCCATTTATTTTAATCTCACTTGCGGAAAAGGGGAATATATAAAATGGAAAAGTTTAAATAAATAAATCTGACATCAATAGAATTTTAAATTTAATTACTGAGATCTCTCGAATGCTGTATAGTTTAATACTTGTCGATATGTTTAAACATTTATATTCATATGCAAAGCTATTTACTGACAGTTCATCGTATGAATTTATATGACAAAAGTAGACTTGAAGCTTCCTATAACTTTTTTATATGGGGGTTAATATTTATTATGTATCATCCATTTCAATTATAATGCATATGACTGCCGTCCGTCTCTTCGATAGGGCATTTACTAAATTTGCTTTAACTGAATGTGAATCTGCGTGAATCTCTGCTTTTTCCTATTTTATTAATCTAGATGTTACTGAACCACCTACTTTCACCCGAATTATCACGCAGAGAAGGAATATGATCACCTCAAACATGTTTCAAGACCAAAATGTTATTTTTGTAGGGTGACCATGTAACATGTTTGTCACTAAAATGTTATTTTATCGTCAAATATAACCTGCTTGCCGAAATCAGATACATGATTTCCGAGAAAATAACATGGTTGCGAAAACCATGTTACATGGTCACCACCCAAAAATAACATTTTGCTCTTAAAACATGTTTGAGGTGATCATATTCCTTCTCTGGGTGATCATGGTCACTTAAAGTGTTTGGCACCACATAAAAAATCAACTTAAATTATACCTTATTTCCCATTTAAATTGTGGGAAATATCCCCAAAAATATTTCCAATTAAAAAGTTGATTGGAACAGAAAACTTTTTCAATTAAAAAATTAATTGATATAATTAATTTTTTTTGAAATCACGCTAACTTTCATCCAATCGGGCTAAAATTTGGTACATAGTGTTTGTATATGGTGTCTAACAACCACGCAAAAATTGGTCCACATCGGTCCATAATTATATATAGCCTCCATATAAACCGATCCCCAGATTTGACCCCTGGTGCCTTTCAAATATATACCACGTATTGACTAACTAACAATTTATAAAACGATGTTAAGAAGTTTTAAGATACTACATACTACATACTGATACTACAAACCAATTAATTGTGGATGACTGTCTTTCGTGGAAGTTTCAACGCAATCCATGGTGGAGGGCACATAAGATTCGGCCTGGCCGAACTTACTGCCGTATATACTTGTTTGGAGCATCAAAGAGAAGCAAATTTCATCCGATCCGGCTGAAATTTTGTACATGATGTTGGTATATGGTCTCTAAAAACCATGCAAAAATTGGTCCACATCGGTCTATAATTATATATAGCCCCTATATTTGGCTTGCAGGTCCCCATAATTGGCTCTCGTTGGCTCTAAGAGAAGCAAATTTCATCCGATCCGGTTGAAATTTGGTACGTGGTGTTAGTATATGGTCTCTAACATCCATGCAAAAATTGGTCCACATCGGTTCACAATTATATATAGACCCAATATAAACCGATCCCCAGATTTGGCTTGCGGAGCCTCTAAGAGAATCAAATTTCATCCGATCCTGTTGAAATTTGGTACCTGGCGTTAGTATATGGTCACTAACATCCATGCAAAAATTGGTCCACATCGGTTCACAATTATATATAGCCCCCATATAAACCGATCCCCAGATTTGGCTTGCGGAGCCTCTAAGAGAAGCAAATTTCATCCGATCCGGTTGAAATTTGGAACATGGTGTAAGTACATGGTCTCTAACAACCGTGCCAGAATTGGCCATATTGGTTCATAATTATATATAGTCCCCATATAAACCGATCCCCAGGTTTGAGGAGCCTCTTGAAGGAGGAGCCTCTTGAAGGAGCAAAATTCATTCGACCTGGTTGAAATTCGGTACATTTGTAGTTAGTATATGACCGATAACAACCATGCCAAAATTGGTCCGTATCGATCTATATTATATATAGCCCCCAAATAAACCGATCCCCAATCACAGAAAAATCACGATTGCCACTCGAGCCAAAAATAATCTACCAAAATTTTATTGCCATAGAAAATGTTGTCAAAATTTTGTATTTCTATAGAAAATTTTGTCAAAATGTTATTTCTATAGAAAGTTTTGTCAAAATTTTATGTCTTTACGAAATTTTGTGAAAATATAATTTCTATACAAAATTTTGTCAAAATTATATTTCTATAGAAAATTTTGTCAAAATTTTATTTCTATTGAAAAATTTGTCAAAATTTTATTTCTATAGAAAATTTTGGCAGAATTTTATTTCTGTAGAAAATTTTGTCAAAATGTTATTTCTATAGAAAATTTATGAAGCATTTCATAGTTGGTGAGGAATATTTTTCAAAATCTTCCAAAACATCAAGAATTCTACCAATCCAACAAACAGTAAAAAATCAGCCATTTTTGGTAGACTCAAGTTTATAATCGTATATTGCCCCATATAACGTGACCCCCATATTTCAATTCTGGCTCTATAATTACCGCACAAAAGTTCATATCGGTTCGTAATTATTTCTTCGGTCAAGAACTGAATATATACGTATTTAATCGACCTTTCTTTTGTCTACTATATATCCCGCATGGACTAACTTACAATTTAGAAGATGATGTTAAGAAGTTTTGAGATGCCTTGCCATCGGCCGCAACCCAAGTAATTTAATTGTGGATGACTGTCTTTAGTTGAAGTCTACGCAATCCATGGGAGCCACCGTGGTACAATTGTTAGAATGCCCGCCTTGCATACACAAGGTCGTGGGTTCGATTCCTGCTTCGACCGAACACCAAAAAGTTTTTCAACGGTGGATTAGCCTACCTTAGTAATGCTGGTGACATTTCTGAGGGTTTCAAAGCTTCTCTAAGTGGTTTCACTGCAATGTGGAACGCCGTTCGAACACGGCTATAAAAAGAAGGTCCCTTGTCATTGAGCTTAACATGGAATCGGGCAGCACTAAGTGTTAAGCGAGAAGTTAACCAATGTGGTATCACAATGGACTGAATATTCTAAGTGAGCCTGATACATCGGGCTGCCACCTAATCTAACCTCCTACGCAATCCTTGGTGGAGGGTACATAAGATTCGGCGTGGACGAACTTACGGCCGTATATACTTGTTATTTTTGATTTTTAAACTTTTATTAAAATTGATACAATCATTTTTTTTTTAATCAAACTAAAAATATGGAAATAGGGGTGAGTACCATTTTCATGAGGCTCCGCTATCATCTTGCCTATATTTTCCATAAAAATCGCCAGAAGTCAGTTAGGAAAGTGATTTCAACTTGAATTAATTAATAAGTTATTGAGCTTTACAATCAATTACATTTTTAATTGAATCAATTAAGAAATTAATTGAAATTTTGTCAATGAAATCAATTAATTTTTAATCAAGTAATTTGTACGAGGTTTAAATCGTCTTAGCATATATCCATGAATTCATCTATCTTCTGGAACAATCTGGTTCGTTCAGCGAAGAAAAATAATCGAGAAGGTTCAGCGGTTGAAACTAGAAGTGTCCATATGTAATAGGTACTTTTAGTTAATGTGGTATCACAATGGACTGAATAGTCTAACTGAGCCTGAATCTTAATCGGGCTGCCACTTTAACCTAACCTAACCTAACCTATCTTCTGGAGATCTTATGTCCTATTGACTCTGTTGAAAAAAGGCAGGTAGGTTATTCCATATTAACTGGACATAAAAATGTATTTTTTATTATTTTTTCAATTTATCGTATTTAAAGATAAATTATTTATTTAAAGACATCACTTTAGTGATCAAGACTCACTGGCGAAATTTCTTTTGCTTGTCCAATGGTTGGCACCAACTACACAACTGTAGCACTGTAGGTTAACCTAACATTCAATAAGCAAGTGTTCTGTCCAACTCAAGTCATACTCAAGGTTTGAATCAACCACATGAACAACTATTCAAAATTAAAAAAAGGCTCAATTTAAAATCTGAAAACTCTTCAGCTCTGTCCTAATTTGAGATAAATGTCTCTATTGCTGAGCATTTACCATTCCATTCAAACCAACGATTAAATTATATTATAGGTAAACTATCTCGAACTGTTACCACATACATCGATGTTGGCATCCGCAACCTCATGATGAGGCCCTCTTCACAAATGTCTGTAATCAGAAGTGTGGTAATGAAATCATTCAACATGAAATGGATTTGCTCTACTGCCTATAAAATGTAATGAAAGGCCACATAATCTCATCATGTAAGCATCAAATTTGAGTATGCCTGCCTGTGTTTACAAAAGGGCTTATATATGCAATATGTGATTAGTAATGACTTTATGCAACTGTTGAATATGTAGATTACAAAATGTTTTTGACTCTTGACATAGGTTAATTAAAAAAAAAAAACTACGATGATTTATATGGATTATTTATATCGATATGAAATAACTTTTTGCTATGAAACTATTAATAATTTATCAAGCGAATATAATTTAATGATTGACAATTCGTGTCCACTTAATTAAATCAAGTATGTGTAATTAAACAATCAATCATGCGAAGTCATAACATAAATAAACCCAGCAAAAAAAATTGGTAGTTCTGGTAGCCAAGTTATCACTTCGAAAAAGGCTCTTCTAGAGACAGTATAAATTGTCACTTCACAAAAAGTGTTTTTGGGCTAATATATAAAAATCATTCGATTTTCTAAAATAACATTTAATTTTCTTTATTTTATCGAAATAAACCTTATTAAAGGATAATTAAAATACTGTAAATTTCTCAAAAAAATATTTGAAAAATGTTCCAATTCAGCAGACAAGGAATTTTCGTCAAATATTAAACGAATATTTATACCCTAAACCACAGAGTGGTCAGGGTATAATAAGTTTGATCGGCCAAAAAAGGGCCTACCAGAAATATTGATTTTAGACCCCATAAAATATATACCGATCGACTCAGAATCACTAGCGCTTGGTGTCCGTCCGTCCGTCTGTCCATGTATTTGTTGTTCACAGTATTCTGGTCGCAATTATTAACCGATTTGGATGAAATTTGGTACAGGGTGTTTTTTGGGCACGAAGACGAACGCTATTGAATTTGGAAGAAATGTATCAAATTTAGATATAGCTCCCATATATATGTATCGCCCGATTTCAACAAATGGGGTCACGTTGCGCTTTTTTACAAACCGATCGTCATCAAATTTTGCACATAGTAAACTTTTTCATCACCCTTTAAGTCTGCAAAATTTCATCGAAATCGGTTCAGATTTAGATATAGCTCCCATATATATGTATCGCCCGATTTTCCCAAATTTGGTCATAAAAACCTTATTTATTAAGCGATCTTACTCAAACTTGGCATACTCTAATCTTTTATGGTACTGACAATATGTGCCAAAAATAATCGAAGTCGGTTCAGATTTAGGTATAGCTCCCATATATATGTATCGCCCGATTTTGCCAAATTTGGTCGTAAAACCCTTATTTATCAACCGATAGTACTCAAAGTTGGCTAAATGTAATCTTCTATAGCACTAACTGTATGTGCAAAATTGCATCGAAATCGGTTCAGATTTAGATATAGCTCCCATATATATGTATCGCCCGATTTTGCCAAATTTGGCCGTAAAACCCTTATTTAGTAACCGATCGTAACCAAGGTTGGCTAAATGTAATCTTCTATAGCACTAACTGTATGTGCAAAATTTCATCGAAATCGGTTCAGATTTAGATATAGCTCCCATATATATGTATCGCCCGATTTTGCCAAATTTGGCCGTAAAACCCTTATTTCTCAACCGATCGTACCCAAGGTTGGCTAAATGTTATCTGCTATAGCACTAACTGTATGTGCAAAATTTCATCGAAATCGGTTCAAATTTAGATATATCTCCCATATATATGTATCTCCCGATTTTGAAAAATTTGCCCCTAATAACCTTATTTGTGACCATAGGGGCCTCATTTATTAACTGATCGTACTCAAATTTTACACAAAATGACCTTCTGTGGTATCAATCATACGTGCAAAATATTATACAAATTGGTTCAGATTTAGATATAGGTCCCATATATATGCATCGCTCGATTTTGTCATATTTGGCTATAATACTCTTATTTATTAACCTATGTTATTCAAATTTCAAATTTTTATGTACTAGCTGATCGTATTTTGACTTACATGTAGCTCTTAAATAAATCTATTGCCCTATTTGCAGAAATTTGGATTTATTACCCACAACTAATTGACCGATTTTCTCTTTTTTAATAATGGACTCAATATTAGTGGCATACTAACTCTTTTGGTGCAAAATAAACTATAGCTCCTAATATTAGACATTTCTGCTCAGATTGTGACAAGACACCCATAAACATGTACCCCCTTTATGTTCTCCAAAACCTATACCAATGATATCCCAAAAATGATTATGTTTACTAATTCAGTAGGGGTGGTTTAGGGTATGATATAGTCGGCCCCGCCCGACTTTCTACTTTACTCACTTGTTTTAATTTTGTTTTCTCTTTTTTTTCTAATAAATCCTAAATACTAAAAAATTAATTTACGATTAGATCGGTCAAAGCGTCGTTACCGGGAGATATATACCGAAAAAAAGACGACTTATTTAGTTTTTCTCACTCTTCAAATGAAATACGAAATACTAAAACAGCTTTTGAAGAAATAATGCGAAATCTCATAACTTCTGCCCAACGAAAGGCACATGTAAAATGTACTGCTTCTTATCAGATTTTTATCAAAAAGAAAAATTTCAACACTTTGCAGGCGACACTTTTTTTGCTGGGATATTACAATCATTTTAGTAAATATTGCTTACCAGGAATTATTCTTAATATTTGCTAATTCGATTTACTGGAACATCATTTATTACAAAATAAAAATCCACAATAGGAAAATATGAACTGAATGATTTAATATTTTGTACACTGAAAAAAATATTGTCGTGAGGCCAAAGATTTTATGTTCTTGAAATACGAATGAGAATTTTGGGAAGGCGCATTTCTCTGATATAAAGTTTTTCTCGCTGTCCAAAGTCGATAAACTTTTCAGTGATGTCGTTTTCATCGCCATACAATAAATAATTTGCCCCCTTATATCCAGATCCACATATGTGATTTCTTAATCATCCAACCATGATATCGACTTTACTATATACTAAATTATGGGAGATTTTGTTTTATATAACGATATTTCACAATGTAAATAATCTTAATTTACATTTTTTTTATTAATTTTATGATTTTTCATAATAATTTAATAATATGTCCTATAAGTTATATTAATTCCAATAATATTTACACATCGTTCTAATAGTCATGGTACATGAATTGAGTTTGAGAGAAAATCCGCAAAAAATCTTTTCACATGTACATAGCATATGAAAACTTTTTGATTTAGCGTTTAACTAGAAACTCAATGTATTAACAATCCATATTAAAATTTTTATTTTTATATGCGTTGACTTCAGAAGTCCTTTGCTTCCAGGTTAGCAAAAATGGTTGAAGTCTCTTGCTATTTGCTCCGAATAGCTAAACAATGTAATTTAATGAAAAGAACTGTGATAAAAATTTATAAATTTCTCAAACCGACCAGATTCACAGCAGTGATACATACAAAACAGCGTTAACCACAACAAAATATTTTCAACTTTTTTTGTATATATAAACTATACTGGCTATTATAAACTGTAAAGTTTTATTTCTATAAAAATATTTTTTTTTGTATTAAATCTAAGCTAACCAACATAAATTATAAAAAAAATGAAAACCCCCATAAAGTTAAAATAATCACAATAAACTTTGAAACTAAAGAATTGTTATATGATTTTTAGGTCTCACGTTGACTTGATTTATTTTTTTCCACCATAATAGGAAGCCAATTTTTTTTTATAGGTTAACCCATCACCTAGTCACGTTGGGAAAACATATTTTGAAGTAAGGCAAAAAACAACAGTGGCTTGCTTTTATTTTTCACAAAACGAGGCACTGATTCCTACGCCATATTACCGTTGCAAGTCATATTTACTGAATATGTCCCCAGTTAGGAGACCTCCGTAGCGTATGCGTTACATTAAATAAAAATTCATTAGTCATACGCAACGGTGGACCATATTTAATTAAGTATCATGTAAATGATATATATATCACTCGCAATTATGAAATTTATCTTCCGATGATTATCTTTTTTCATACTGCGCATTTTTCAAAACTACCAAGCAACAAACTTCACCTTGAAATTTCAGCCTTGACGCTTTTGTAAAACTCTTCTCTAAAAAAAAGCCACTGGATATTCTTTGACCACAAATGGATTCTTTGTTGAAAAATGCATTGTCTTAGCTGTTCTATTCATTACTTTGTATCTAAACGTTTACTCATTATTTCATTCTTTTGATTCTAAGAAAATAATTCCTTCCATTATATTCGCATAAAAATAAGAAATAAAATCTCCATTCCATAAAAACAAAAAAAAAACATTTTCCTAACGTCAAAGGTACTAATGAAAGAAAGGTGCAGATACCGCAAACCTATCAACAATAAAAGGCAATTGTGGGAATATGAGTTTGTATTTTTTGCTGCTATTGGCCCATACCAGAACAACCCATTTCCATGGTTTTAGTCACATAGGGTTCATAGCAAAAACAAAATCAAATTGGCCAGCTATGAGGGAGGGTGTCTGGCTCTCCCTTCATTCCATGAACCCCGGCTGTTAAAGTCATTGAAGTGTTTGAAATACATTGCCTCAACATGCACTCATTAGCAACTATGTCACACAGCAAAGTGAGACCAGAGTACGGACAAGCAGAAACAATATCCAAAGGGTCACCCACTTCTGTATTGGTTGGCATAATGCATGTCCCAGAAACAAAAGACTTTGGAGACCTTTTTACACAAAACCGACGTCGCTCAACATTTAGCAGCTAAATGTTAGTAGTTGAGCTGGAAATATTAGATGGAGGGGAGGTGGAAAAGGCATTTGATGAATTTTCGCCAAGAGACTTAGGACCAAACATCGGAGTAAAAAGGAAATGCAAAGCAAGCAAAAATGCTTTTTGTCCTCTATTATACATGTGTACCCATAAGCGTGTTTAATCGCTGAATTTCCATGGAGTGTGTTCTTTTCCCCTTGACACAATCTAGAATGTTGTTAGTTCATGCCTGAGTTTTGGGATTTATGCAGAATGCAAAAAAAAAATACTTTTTGTGTCAAGTGACTTAAGCCTGAAGTTCAGAGACAAAGAGCATTTAATATCTTTTCTACTAGTGTATATCACACATTCACTTATAATATAATAATTTCCACTATAATTAAAACCAGCTGTAGGATTATCTTAAATCAAGGCCATGGAAAAGCCATTGGTGCTTTTTGAAAGCAATAAATTAGCATAAGAGCCAATCACAAAAAAATAAACTGACGAAGTCCCATGAAATTTTTATAAGAATATAAAGACTAAAATAGAAAAGACCAAAAACAATTATAGCTATGAAAGTAATATACAAATTATGATTTATATCAAGAAAAAAAAAAAAATGCATAGCATTTCTGTCATGCCCCTATACAGCGCTAGGATTGGCCCTCCGGCAAACTCATTCCTCTCAGGACAGTCCTCAACCCGCCGAAACCTAGCCCGAGGTATAACACAAAAGAAAAAAATGTAACACTGCAAAAAAACAACACTCACAAAACAAGTGAAAACCGTATGTGTTGTTAATAATGAAGATTTTCCTAATGATATTAATTTGATTACCCCGGGCCTACCAGCAAAAAAAGATGGAAGTTCTTCTGAAGGCACTTCCACGTTATGCTCCTAAAGATGTTCTTTATTTTAACTACCCTGGAAGTTCATTTAATTCAATTTTTCACTGTTAAGGATTAATTTTAAATTATGTTGTTTCAATAACACAGTACCAAGTAATAAAATCGTATAAAAAATCTTCTATGAAAATGGAGACTTGTGAATGTATTTGTTCTCAATCTCTTCAGACAAGCGTTAAAATGTACTACGTAAACATCAAGAATAATTATAATTTTTTTTTATTTTATAAAATATAACAGATATGTTTAATTCGAAGCCCAATTCATGAATTTTTGCCACCGTTCTCAATGACTTGTGGCACAAACAACTCAGAATCATCAACACGTTGTTGTTTTTGGTCAAATGTGAGCTCGCGCGGCACCCATTTTGCATAGAGCATCCGCATATCCAAATATTGATGAATGATATGACCAACACGTTCCTTTGATATCTTCTCTCTGCTATCTCGATCAACTTCATTTTACGATCATTCAAAATCATTTTGTGGATTTTTTTGATGTTTTCGTCGGTAACCACTGCGTTCAACGTCCTCCGTGCTCATTTCACCACGCTTGAATTTTGCATACCAATCAATTATTGTTGATTTCCCTGGGGCAGAGTCCGGAAACTCATTATCAAGCCAAGTTTTTGCTTCCACCGTATTTGTTCCCTTCAGAAAACAGTATTTTATCAAAACACGAAATTCTTTTTTTTCCATTTTTTTTCACAATAACAAAAGTTGCTTCACAAAAGACGCTCTATCTCACAAACTGATTGACTTACAGACGTCAAATTTTGGCACGAATCATTTGAAGGTTGGTACTATATAAAAATAATATGCATTTAATACTAGCGACGCCATCTATGTGTCAGACCGGGGACTTATCAGCCAACCTGTTAGTTCAAGAGCTATATAGGTTTGTCCTGCAAACATGGTTCTTGAATTGTGACCAAATGGCCCCATGAAAATAAGCGCTATTTGGCCTATTATATCTATCGAACTGTACACTCAGAAAAAATTTTACTTAGATCTAAATATTTTGACCTTCCCTTAAGGATTTTGGTATTGATTCCGAGCCAAAGATGCGGCTGCTTTAAAATAAAGAAATTTTTTGGCGACCTATCTGGCTTTAAATCTAGGACCAATAAAATTAAAATTAGGATACAGATCTCATTTATCAAATTTCCATTCTCTTTTCGCGGTTTATTAATAAAGGTACTCACGCACAAACAAATGCCAGTTTAAAAATCCAAATTGTAAAGGATACTTCAAAGTAAAAAATGTTTTCTTAACTCCAAAAAAGCTTTAAACCAAAGACGCTAAATCCCCAAAATAAGTCTTAGACTATATTTGAAGCGTTTTTATCTTAAATCTAAAGTTTCAATATTTCAGCTAATTTAAGGACAATTTCTTTAAATCAAAAATGTGTTTCTTTACTTTAAGGAAAATCAGCCTTAGTTCAAAGACACGCGACTTTACCGGAGGGACGCAAATTTACAAAATCTATGTCTTAAATTAAATGAAAAAAATTTTGAAGCAAAGATTATAAATTTTAATTAAAATTTCATTGTTTTGAAGAAATTTGTACTTAATATTTTGTAGCAAAGATTATAAATTTTAATTAAAATTTCATTGTTTTGAAGAAATTTGTACTTAATATTTTGTAAATTTCGCATCCTAAAATTGAGGTAGCGCAATCTTTAATATCACGTAAATATTTTTTTCAGTGTAGGTTAGGTTAGCCGGCAGCCCTATGTATCAGGCTCACTTAGACTATTCAGTCCATTGTGATACCACATTGGTGAACTTCTCGCTTATTACTGAGTGCAGCCCGATTCATGTTAAGCTCAATGACAAGTGACCTCCTTTTTATAGCCGAGACCGAACGGCGTTCCATATTGCAGTGAAACCACTTAGAGAAGTTTTGAAACCCTCAGAAATGTCACCAGCATTACTGAGGTGGGATAATCCACCGCTGAAAAACTTTTTTATGTTTGGTCGAAGCAGGAATCGAACCCACGACCTTGTGTATGCAAGGTGGGCATGCTAACCATTGCAGCACGGTGGCTCCCTGTAAGAAAAAATAGAAAACAAAATCCGGAAAAATATCTATAGCTATAGATATTTCATATAATTCTTGCATGAATGTCCATTAGATAGGGTCACGAAAAAAAGTTGATGCGGTCACCCCCCAGTTTTGTAGCATATTCGAAGACAATTTCAGAACACCTAAACTTTTTTTTCGTGCACCCTACGACCCCCCGAAATACAATTTATTGTGCTGCGACGTCGGAGTCAAAAATGACCAATGCACGAAATATAGCCCCTGAATAACGATATGCGTTTTTTTTCGATCGGACTTCAAATGACGACACAGCACAATAAATTGTATTTCGGTGGGTCGTAGGGTGCACGAAAAAACAAAGTTTTGGTGTTCTGAAATTGCACTCAAAAAAAAGTGAACTCTATATTTCACTAAAGCCAATTTAACTTTCGTTTAGTTCATGGAATTATTATGTTTGGAGAAAGTTTCCTCTACTCTAATATTTTTATACCCACCACCATAAAATGGTGACGGGGGTATAATAAGTTTGTCATTCCGTTTGTAACACATCGAAATATCGATTTCCGACTATATAAAGTATATATATTCTTGATCAGGGAGAAATTCTAAGACGATATAAGCATGTCCGTCTGTCCGTCTGTCTGTCTGTCTGTCTGTCTGTCTGTCTGTTGTAATCACGCTACAGCCTTCAATAATGGCGCTATCGTCCCGAAATTTGGCACAGATTAGTTTTTTGTTTGCAGGCAGGTCAAGTTCGAAGATGGGCTATATCGGTCCAAGTTTTGATATAGTCCCCATATAAACCGACCTCCCGATTTGGGGTCTTGGGCCTATAAAAACCGTAGTTTTTACCAGATTTGTCTCAAATTGGAAATCTAGAGGTATTTTGGGACCATAAAGAGGTGTGTCGAAAATGGTCCGTATCGGTCCATGTTTTAGTATAGCCCCCATATAGACCGATCTCCCGATTTTACTTCTTAGGCGTCTAGAAACAGTATTTTCTATCCGATTTGTCTGAAATTGAAAATCTAGAGGTATTTTAGGACCATAAAGAGGTGTGTCGAAAATGGTCCGCATAGGTCCATGTTTTGATACAGCCCCCATATAGACCGATCTCCCGATTTTGCTTCTTGGGCGTCTAGAAACTATATTTACCATCCGATTTGCCTGAAATTGGAAATCTAGAGGTATTGTGGGACTATAAAGAGGTGTGTCGAAAATGGTCCATATCGGTCCATGTTTTGGTATAGCCCCCATATAGACCGATCTCCCGATTTTGCTTCTTACGCGTCTAGAAACAGTATTTTCTATCCGATTTGTATGAAATTGAAAATCTAAAGGTATTTTGGGACCATAAAGAGGTGTGTCGAAAATGGTCCGCATAGGTCCATGTTTTGATATAGCCCCCATATAAACCAACCTCCCGATTTGGAGTCTTGGGCCTACAAAACCCGTAGTTTTTATCCAATTTGCCTGAAATTGAAAATATAGAGGTATTTGAGGACCATAAAAAGGTGTGCCGAAAATGGTTCTCATCGGTCCATGTTTTTGTATAGCCCCCATATAGACCGATATCCCGATTTTGCTTTTAGGGCTTCTAGAAACTATATTTACCATCCGATTTGCCTGAAATTGGAAATCTAGAGGTATTTGAGGACCATAAAAAGGTATGCCGAAAATGGTGCTCATCGGTCCATGTTTTGATATAGCCCCCATAGAGACTGATCTTGGGATTCTAGAAACTATATTTTCTATCCGATTTTTCTGAAATTGAAAATGTAGAGTTCTTTTGGGGACCATAAAAAGGTGTGCCGAAAATGGTGCCCATCGGTCCATTTTTTGGTATAGCCCCCATATAGACCGATCTCCCATTTTGCTTCTTGGGCTTCTAGAAACTATATTTAACATCCGCTTTGCCTGAAATTCTTGAGCTACAATAAACTGTATTTATTACATGATTTGCCTGAAATTCGAAATCTAGAGGGATTTTTAAACCACAAATAAGAGTGCCGAAATTGAGGTATATCGGTCCATTTTTTGGTATAACCCCTATATAGACTGATCTCTCGATTTATACTTCTTTGGCGTCTAGAGACTATATTTTCTGGCCGATTTATTTGAAATTGAAAATCTGGAGGTATTTTAAGATCACAAATATGTGAGTAGCAAATGGTGCCTATCGGTCCATGTTTTGGTATAGCCCCCATATACACCGATCTCCCGGCTTTATTTCTTGGGCTTCTAGAATCCTTAGTTTTTATCCGATTTGCTGGAAATTAGTAATTTATAATAAAATTTTAGACAAACGAAATGTCTTTTTCTTATAAAGTGTTTTCGTTTATTCAACGATTGTCTCTAAAATTTGTGTCAAAAGAAAACTTTGCTTTCTCAAAAAAGAAAACACCTCTTTCAGGGTATAGCAGGCGCACTGATCATGAAAATTGCTTCAAACTGAAAGTAAAAGTTCCAGATTTTACTCATCGTATTTAAATAAATGCGGAAAAATCTACAGATTTAAGATTTTAAGTCAAGGCGTAATTTCAACATATACACGATTTGGTTATATTTTCTCTAAAACTCAAACAAAATTGGTTCTCATAAATCCAGAATCTTATCTGGCCTTCATAGGTAGAATCTTTAAAGTTTGTCTTCGGGAGCTGGCTCGTTTGGGAGAATATTTGTCATCAAACCCCCTACAATTCTATATATTATCAAGTAACCCACTACGACGAAGAGTTTTCATAGTAAACTATTATACTTGATTCATGGTGGTGGGTATTTAAAATTCGGCCCGGCCGAATTTACTGCTTTATATACTTGTTTTGTGTACGTTAGTTAAATTAACTAAAACCGAGGAAAAAATATACACAAATGAAGGATAAAGATTAACTAAATTCGTGTCTTCTACAAAATAGTTCAATATTTCTTTAAATTTGTAAATTTTACTACAAATGCGTTCATCATGAAACTTCGTATGTCACTAAAGATATTCTTGCAATTTTGAACTCCAATTTTTTCCTTCAAACTACAAAATTTTCTTTAACAAGTGAAAAAACTTAATTATGTCTAATAAATTTTCTTGAATTTGTTGAAAAATATTTACTTATTTTTATAACATCGGCGTGATGCCAGCGTTTGTTATACTGTTTAGTTAAAATTTTCTAAAAATATTCAAAATTTTCTAAAATTAACCGAAATTTTTCTTCCTGGTGGGTTCACAGTTTTTTCAGTGTGTCTTCGAATATGCTACAAAACTGGGAGTGACCGCATCAACTTTTTTTTCCTTTAGATCGTGACCCTATCTAATGTCCATTCAATAGAGTGTAAAAATAGACTCAAATTTTCTTATTTTTCGTTTATTGTTAAAGAAGTTTATAAAAAAGCATTTTAGTGCTCACCAAAAGGGGAAATATTTATGGTTTGTTTTGATTAAGGCCTCAACTTTAAACTAACATGGAGAAACTAAGTGGGGACATTGGTAGTCAAAGGGTTTTGTACAGCGGTTTTTAACCCTTTCGACCCTAAAGTTGCCTGTGGACAACTTTTTATGTTTTGAGACTCATTGTCAGCGTAGTTTTTGTTTTTGTTCATAAAATTGTAACAGTATCGAAAGCTACAAGTGTTTTCTTCTAGTTAAATGAAAAATCAGCTAATTTGGTTGTCAATTAGCAAAAATTTTTTCATTAATACGCACGTGTCTGAAGAAAAAAATATTTTCGAATTTAAAAAGAGGTTTTTATACATGTGACTTTTTTTCAAAAATTACAACTAAAATGTTGAAATTTTTTGTTAAATCTGTTGTAGTACATGTCAAATAAAATATTTCTGAAAGTAAAATCTTAGAATTGCAAAAAAACAACAGATGAGAAATTTTTAAAATTGAAAAGTTGCCTGTGGGCAACTTTGGGCAATTGTGGTAGAAAAATTACATATTTTTGGACATAAGACCTAGAAAAAAAGGTTTGAAAAAGAATGATTTTGAAAAAAAATTGAACTTCGATTGGGATGTCCCAGTGACGAGAAATGCGGTGATGATGTGGAAAACATATCTGCAGTGCAGGGGGGAATTTAGAAGGAATCGTAAAAAGGGAGGAAGCCATAGATATCGACCTTCTTGGTAACATACTAGTGGATTAGTACGAATATTGGCGCATTAGTATACTTTGGTTTTTTTACACCGCCAGTTAAATTGACATGGGTTAAAAAAAAAAAACATTTTCGTGATTCACGCGAAGCCGTGAATGAAATTTAAACGAAATCTCGTGAGTGTGCGTGCACGGGACTAAACAAAAATGTATGGCGCGTGAGCGTGAGTACAAATCAAATTGTGTTCGTGATTGTGAGTTAGTCTCCGAAATCACGCTCCCGATAAAAATTCACTTTCACGACCCAACTCACGCTCATGATCCAATTCACTCTCAAGATAAAATTCGCGTTCGCGATAAAATTCATGTTCACGATAAAATGCACACTCACCGTAAATCAGAGACACAAAAATTCACAATCACGAACAAATTCACGTTCACGAGTAAATTCAAGCTCACCGATTTCAATTACCTTTACTTATTTAATCACGCTTAAGATTTCAATAGCGAGAGTCACGAGAAATTTCGTGAATTACGAGAATTTTATTTAGCCACAAAAATTGTCATTTTCCGAAAATATTCGTGAGTCACGAGATTTGTCGTGAATTACGAAAATTGCCGTGAATCGTGCGAAAGCGTGAGGCATAAACGTTGTTCATGTGTGAGCGTGCGCGAGTATGATTTTTCATTTCGTGAATTGGCGTGAGCGTGAATTTCTACCCACATGGCGTGCTTGAATACAAATATTTCTTCGTGAATGTGTTTAAGCGTGAGAGAAATTCCACTCACGCGCGCATCTAAGTATATATTTACTGTAAAATAACAAAAAATCAAATAAAACGTAATACGTCTATCATTACAAAACAAATTATTTTGTAGTCACAATTGCCCAAAGTTGCCCACAGGCAACATTCTCTACCGCCTTAACGAATGGGCGTGGCGACCCGAAATTTTGGCTAGACGCTTCTTAAATGGCTTCAACATGATTAAAAGTAAAAAAAAAAATTTAGCGATACCAAAAAAAATTCGGGGTCGAAAGGGTTAAAATGGAGAACATCCGTCCTATAACAAGTTCAAGTTCGCTTTTGTGCCAATTTGTGTCAATTCCGAATCACTTTACTACTTTTTTAACTGGCTACCTTTAAATACAATTATTGTATTTCTTGTAAAGAGTGATTGTATTGTATTAAGTAATTGGTTGGGCAAAAAAATATTTTACAGAGCCTTTAGTTAATGTTGATCTAATGAAATTACATATATGCATTTTAAGATTTATTGTTTAAAGTTTGAAACCGACATTTACAAACATTTAGAACAAATAGTCGTAAGGCTTATATTACAATAATAGGCCTATCTAGAAACGAATTTTTGTCTCGTTTTTATACTGATGCAGATGAATATTTTCATAGACTTCTGATGAGGAAAATGATTTACATTAATTGACTTCAATATATATGATTCGCATAATGTGAATACCTACCCTACGGGAAATGGATCAACCCCAGGACTGGTACAGGGCTAGCCTCTGGTGTGTATGGACCAGTCACAGTTCTGGTCCAAGCGTATGGAATGGACCGGTCATTTTAACATGGGTTTGTCATTGGCTGGAAAAATTTACACTTTAGGACACGACTTGGACTCATCCCAGAGGACATGTCCTGGAACATCTTAGTAGGACTACGCCATAGGCAACTGCTCATAAAGCAGTAAAAGTGTGGATTCAAAAAGATTTTTAAATGAAGTGAGTATAAAAATCCATAAATTACCAGTCCTGTAATGGGCCCATTAGTGGCAATTTGCACTAATTTCCCGTAGGGAAGGAATATCGGTTTAATAGAAATCGAAATAGCCAATAACCTAGTGTTGAACGCTTTTTCGTTGAATAAAAATCACAACGGCGAAATTTTGAAGCATTCCCTCTAGCACTATCCCACTTACACAAAATTGTCAAAGGAAAAATTCCTCAGCTATATCCACTGGACAATGGAGATGTATGAATAAAACCCATGAAAGATTTAGTTACTAAATTAAACAAATGCAATAATAATGAGAGGAGAAAAGTTGAGAGCTTGGATTTGTGTCTGATGATAAAAGCGGTTAGTACTTAACTGGAAGGTAATTCGCCTAACTTTTTATTTTCTCGTTATTATAACATAAACAAGTAAGGAAAGTCTAAAGTCGGGCGGGGCCGACTATATTATACCCTGCACCACTTTGTAGATCTAAATTTTCGATACCATATCACATCCGTCAAATGTGTTGGGTGATATATATATAAAGGTTTGTCCCAAATACATACATTTCAATATCACTCGATCTGGACAGAATTTGATAGACTTCTACAAAATCTATAGACTCAAAATTTAAGTCGGCTAATGCACTAGGGTGGAACACAATGTTAGTAAAAAAATATGGGAAACGTTTAAATCTGAAGCAGTTTTGAGGAAACTTCGCAAAAGTTTATTTATGATTTATCGCTCGATATATATGTATTAGAAGTTTAGGAAAATTAGAGTCATTTTTACAAACTTTCGACTAAGCAATGGCGATTTTACTAGGAAAATGTTGGTATTTTGACCATTTTTGTCGAAATCAGAACAACATATATATGGGAGATATATCTAAATCTGAACCGATTTCAACCAAATTTGGCACGCATAGTAACAATGCTTATTCTTCTCCCTGTGCAAAATTTCAACTAAATCGGAGTTAAAAATTGGCCTCTGTGGTCATATGAGTGTAAATCGGGCGAAAGCTATATATGGGAGCTATATCTAAATCTGAACCGATTTAAACCAAATTTTGCACGCATAGCTACAATGCTAATTCTACTCCCTGTGCAAAATTTCAACCAAATTGGGGTAAAACTCTGGCTTCTGGGACCGTATTAGTCCATATCGGGCGAAAGATATATATGGGAGCTATATCTAAATCTGAACCGATTTCAATAAAATTTGGCACACTTGACTATAGTACTAATTGTTCTTCTTGTGCAAAATTTTAAGTGAATTAGGATAAAACTCTGGCTTCTGGGGCCATATAAGTCCATATCGGACGAAATATATATATGGGAGCTATATCTAAATCTGAACCGATTTGTTCCAAAATCAATAGGGATCTATTCTGAGCCAAAACACATACTTGTGCCAAATTTGAAGTCGATTGGACTAAAACTGCGACCTAGACTTTGATTACAAAAATGTGTTCACGGACAGACGGACATGGCTATATCGACTCAGGAGCCCACCCTGAGCATTTTTGACAAAGACACCATGTGTCTATCTCGTCTCCTTCTGGGTGTTGCAAACATATGCACTAACTTATAATACCCTGTTCCACAGTGTGGAGCAGGGTATAATAATAATAAAACATTGAGATACTGGCCCTAAATATGTAATAGCACGTATAAGTAATATTAGTATTTGGTCCCTTGTAACGTATGAGTAATATTATTCTACCAGAATTAAATACAATAATGGTGCCTGGATTATTGAGCGTTTAAAATATTACTTAACAATATATTGGTATATATGCCCAAGGCTGGGATTTAAATCATAGAGTTAAAAGCGATGATATTGCATCCTTTAAATTAGATTCACGACTATAGTCATCGACATTTTTAATTCATGTATAATTAAACAAAAGTGAAAAATGATCTATTATTTGTTTATACAAAAATTCACTATGCTTGAATTTAATGCAATTTAACTTCCCCCTGTTATCTGGAAAACCAATGCCCATTTTCAATTTAATTAAAATCAACTTTTATTTTATATTTCTCTAACTAATGGTAAACTAAATTTAACAACCTTAATCAACTATTGATAACATCTACTGCTAATCAATCTTAAAAGGGGATTTTCTTTTGTTTTCATTTCTTCGAACGTATCCTATCAGTATACGTACGTGCATATATGTACGTATATATAAATTCCCATAATATCCTTTGCACAATGAACTTGAAATTAACACATATTGTTTTAGCATTAATTATTTATTATACCAGTCAAGGTTAAGGTCTCAGAGAGCTTGAGTGCATGAAAAACACAAAAACAATAATATGAAAGATGGCAGTGTTTTTTGAGAATGTGTAAGCAATACATTGCACTCATATGGTATGAAGGATTATGATTAGGCACCCATCTCTCTCTCTTTCTCCTTCTCCTTCTCTCTTTCGTTTTCTTGTATTGCACACACTGGTAAATGCTTTCTATATGTGTCATATATGCGATTGCAAAGAGTGCAATAATCTTGTATTAGGACGTGACTGGAAATGCATTTAAGGTCGTAGATATCTAGTTATGTATATGATTTAGTAAGAAATTCATATAATTGGATTTTTTTTTAAATTAAAGATTTAAAACCAAGCTTTAACGGTACTGTTGCAAATTAAAAAAACTAGGGGGTAGGATTCTATTTGTAAATGTGGCAAGTGTGGAGATAGATTTGTAAATTTGTGATCCGGAAGTATTTAAAATTTCTGTCATTTGAATGAATTTTACAGGTTTGTTTAAGTGCTCTATTTTTGCATAATTCCTTCAGAAAGTAGTATTTAAAATGTAATTTGAATTAAAAATAAAAAATAATAAAAAAAATTTGGTCGTAATATTATTTTTTATTTTTATTAATTTTATTTATTATTGAATTAGTAATATTTTTAATACAACTTCAGTTTGTCTGTCATCACTCAGTATATAGCATATGTGAATTCCATTTGTATAGAAATTAAAATCCTAGCGAAATAATCAATCTCACGTTATGTGATGAATTGATACGCATTTAGTTCACAAACAATTATGTGACTATAGAAAACACGCATAAATTTCCATCTAACAGACTAACACCTACGTATCTCGTATATTACCGATATAATAGTTATGCACAATATATTTACATAAAAATTGGGAATTGAGCAAATAATGGCTATTTATTTAATTGTGACGCATTTAATACCAGCGTATTAATTATGGAAATAATGAATTAAAAAGTTATTTAATTTCTATAAATTATTTATTTTGTGGTTTGTTTGCATATAGATTATTATAATTTGATTAACATAAATAAAATTAAATAAAGCATTTATTATTAACCTACGTAATAATCTAAAAAGGAATTAATTAAAAACAAGTAAGGAAAGTCTAAAGTCGGGTGGGGCCGACTATATTATACCCTGCACCACTTTGTGGATCAAAATTTTCGATACCATATCACATCCGTCAAATGTCTTGGGTGATATATATATATAAAGGTTTGTCCCAAATACATACATTTCAATATCACTCGATCTGGACAGAATTTGATAGACTTCTACAAAATCTATAGACTCAAAATTTAAGTCGGCTAATGCACTAGGGTGGAACACAATGTTAGTAAAAAAATATGGGAAACATTTAAATCTGAAGCAATTTTAAGGAAACTTCGCAAAAGTTTTTTTATGATTAAAGCAGATAAGCAGAGGCGATTTTAAAAGGGAAAATGTTGGTATTTTGACCATTTTTGTCGAAATCAGAAAAACATATATATGAGAGCTATATCTAAATCTGAACCGATTTCAACCAAATTGGGCACGCATAGCTACAATGCTAATTCTACTCCCTGTGCAAATTTTCAACTAAATTGGGGTAAAAAATTGGCCTCTGTGGTCATATGAGTGTAAATCGGGAGAAAGCTATATGTGGGAGCTATATATAAATCTGAACCGATTTCAATCAAATTTGCCACGCATAGCTACAATGCTAAATATACTTCCTGTGCAAAATTTCAACCAATTTGGGCCAAAACTCTGGCTATTAGAACCATATTAGTCCACATCGGGCGAAAGATATATATGGGAGCTGTATCTAAATCTGAACCGATTTCAATCAAATTGTGCACACTTGACTATACGACCAAGTGTTATGTTTGTACAAAATTTCAAGCAAATCGGTATAAAACTCTGGATGCCATATTAGTGCATAGTGCATAATCTCTAAGCGATAGCTAAAATTTAAAAAATAAAAAGATTGCAATCAGTTTACACTATAAGCACGAGATTCTTTATCATTAAAATGGATCTTGAATTCGGGATAACAAAAGACATTTGATAACTCTAATAGGAAATGAACTCGTGGGAAATTTATTATATCGTTAATATAAAAGAGAGCCTGTAAAGGGTGATACGGTCAAAATTTGGTCAAGGGAAAACGCGTGTAAATCGGTGAAATCGTTTATTTAAAAAATCAAATTAAATTTCTTTTTCAAGTTCACTTAGTATAAAATGCAAGAAAAATATTCAGTTAGGCTTTCGCTTTTCCAAATCCGAACAGTTTTATGTATGAAAATATCTGCTACCTTTCCCCTTCCTTTTGCCGTATAAAACTCCTGTCCCGGAAGCTGCTTGTAGTCGGCTTTGACGTAGGTTTCGTCGTCCATTACCACGCAGTCAAACTTCGTCAGCATCGTCGTGTACAGCCTCCGGGATCGCGCTTTGGCCGTCGAATTTTGTTTATCATCGCGATTTGGAGTCACTACCTTCTTGTAAGTCGATAGTCCGGCTCGTTTTTTGGCTCGAGACATGGTTGTAGACGATACACCCAGCTTATTTGCGGCATCTCGAAGAGAGAGGTTAGGGTTTCGCTTGAAACTGCCGGCAACTCTCTTTGTCGTCTCAGCGGCTTCCGGTTTTCGATTTCCCCCCGATCCAGACTTCCTGGCTGACGACAAACGTTCCCCAAACACTTTAATTACATTTGTAACGGTTGATTTGGCAACTTTTAGCGATTTTGCCAGCTTTGCGTGCGAGTAGCTCGGATTTTCGCGATGCGCGAGCAAAATTTTGATACGCTGCTCTTCTTGCTTGGACGGCATTTTGACAACTGAAGAGTAAATTCCAAAATCAAAATAGGAGCAACATTCTACACACACACACCTTCAAAATGAGGGGTGTTCAGGTTTTTTAAATGCAAAATTGAAAGAAATACGTCAAGTTTATATTGACCAAATTTTGACCGTATCACCCTTTACTTCAATTGGCTTCTAATATCGAACTCCTACTGTTCAACAGATTTCATGAATCAACGTTCAGTATGAGCGGCAAATAAGAGGCCTTATAAGCAATCTTTGTTCTCCGTAGAATAAAACAATTTGAAGATACAATTATGACCGAAAGTTTTGAACTGGAAAATGTAGCTTAGGTAAAAAGTCGCCGAACTGCAAACCCAGCAAAGAAAAGTGTCTAAAATGAATCAAAGAAAACGTTCTTTTTGAATACGGAAGTAGCATAAAATTGATTCAGAAGCAGTGAAGTTTACATGGGCTTTTAAATGATTATTATACAAAAGTTTTTAATTTTATAATTATAATTTGAAAACCCCCATTAAAATTTAAAGTTAGATTCTCTGTTTCCCATATTCTTTGCTGCAATGTGTATCCCAAAAAATATGTTAATAGCAACCAATTTCATTTTCTATTACCTTTCCTTTCGTTTATAAATATCTAGCCTATTACGACTAATATAAATTTCCCCTTAATCAACTTCATTTATAGCTCTTAAATTAATGTGCGATGCTTTCACTATACAGTTCAGCTTTAATCCTTGGTGATTATATTTGCAGCACCATTTTTGTCCTCACAGGTATCTGTGCCGTGTACAACACCTGCTGAATATATCATTGTTTCAGTTATCTAATAACGATTCTTTTGCACACAATAAGGATTCCGCTGCTATAATTTGCTGCATACATATCACTATGGAAATCTCTTTCCCAGAAATTAAATTCAATTTATAGAAAGTGTTTGCAACAAATAATCAACCAACATACAGCTACTGATGATGAAGATGTTGATGTAGATGTTATTGCCTTTACCTAATACCTAAATTTTAGAATGCGAAATTTACAAAATATTAAGGACAAATTTCTTTCAAATAATGAAATTTTAATTAAAATAAAGTTTATAATCTTTGCTTTAAAAATTTTTTTCATTAAATTTAGGGCACAAATTTTGTAAATTTGCGTGCCTCCGTTAAAGTCGCATGTCTTTGAACTAAGGCTAATTTTCCTTAAAGTAAAAAAACACATTTTTTATTTAAAGAAATTGTCCTTAAATTAACTGAACTCTTGAAACTTAAGATTTAAGATAAAAACGCTTCAAATATAGGCTAAGATTTATTTTGAGGATTTGGCATCTTTGGTTTAAGGTTTTTTTTTTCTTGGAATGAAGAAAACATTTTTTACTTTGAAGTATCCGTTATAATCTGGCATTTGTTTGTACGTGAGTACCTTTATTAATAAACCCCGAAAAGAGAATGGAAATTTGATAAATGAGATCTGTATCCAAATTTTAATTTTATTGGTCCTAGATTTAAAGACAGATAGGCCGCTAAAAAATTTATTTATTTTAAAGAAGCCGCATCTTTGGCTCGGAATCAATACCAAAATCCTTAATCCTTCTTTATTTTAAAGTAGCCGCATCTTTGGCTCGGAATCAATACCACAATCCTTAAGGGAAGGTCAAATTCTTTGGATCCAAGTAAACTTTTTTTTTTGAGTGTTGTAACAGGTACTGGCTAAGACAGTCAGGTTGATTGTCATGTACTTAAACATTTGAATAAATTTAAAATTTGTGTTATACTATCCCTGTAGGAAATTGAGGTGACTTTAAGTTAATAAATTGTTAGGCATAACTGAGTCACAGGTGACTCAAATCCTAACTCATTTCCCATGTAAAATCCTATTCAGTTTTAACACGTGTTGTCATTGGAACGAGTCAGTCCTCACTCAAACCTGCATAAGCTTCAGCTAACCAAAAGTTAGCTCAAAGTGAGTTAGCTTTAGGCTGATAATATATGAGCATACTATGAGTTAGCTCTTAACTGATTAGTTTATGGTGAGCTCTTTGTGGATAATAAAATATTTTGTTTTTGTTTTATTATTTTTGAATCATTTTATTTTGAATTATATAAATAATAACAATTCAGATTTTTTTAAATTATTTTACAATAAATAAAATATAACGTAAGTAAAAATTCGGATAATATTAGTTGAGTTCATCTTGTCTTGAGTGTTGTGTTAATTTTCTCGTTTAACTCAGAGGGAGTTGTACCTACTTTTGTAATGACGCACACTGAATGGAAGTGGCATTCGTCAGGGAAGTCCAAAAGGCTTAAGTGTATTTCCCAATATCTTCGTCCTCAAACAGCCATTTAACACTTTTATTCGAAGTTTCTATTTATTCCTTCACTGATAATGATGGGTTCTAGTGGAAATAAGGAAAGTTTAATTATTAAATTGCGTTTGAATTATGCATTTCTATGCTACTTACCGCTAACCGTGACAAAAAATTACAAAAGTTCTCTGAAAATAGAAGCTAAATTGAAACAAATATAAAAAGCCAAATCCAAATTGACAGTTATAGAAGCCAATACATATTTTTTGTTTGTTTATTTGAATTGTTTCCATGACTTTACTTCACTTAAATATGCATCAGCTTAGAGTGAGTAAAAAGGTAACTCATTGCTGATCGAGAAAAAGTGAGTTTGGGAAAAATTCAACTGACTCAAGACTGCATAAAAATGAGTTAGCTTAAAGTCGCCTCAAATTAGTTAGTAAAAAGTTAGTTTGATTTTGAGTGAGTTCGAGACATTCCTACAGGGATCATATATGTCCTTTTTTATTGACACAAATATTTTTATGTCGAAATCATTGCTATTTAAATTGAAGCAATTAAAATATTGTTACAATTTGAATGGTTGAGGTAACCATTTTCGCGACATCAAAGCTGGACGTGTGACCACATTAAAATTTGGTAAATTTTTTGCCATGGAGTGAAAAAGAGTGTGGTTAATCTTCTCCTTTTTTGATTTCGCTGCCAAATCGCCGATTATGATCTTCCTATATGCATACACACAAAAAAAAATTTCTGATTCAATCACGAAATTAATTGATTCAATTATTTGTTTAATGGAAATGTCTTCAATTACAGAAATGATAGTATCATTTAAAAAATTAATTGAAGGCCAATTAAAAAATTAATTGATCCAAATAAAATATTAATTGATACTATTAATGTTTGTGATTGATTTTTGTTTCAATTAAAAAATTTGAATCAATTGAATCAATTAAATTTTTAGTTGAATATTTTTAAACTCAATTAAAATTATAATTGAAAAAAATTTCGTAATTTTTTTTCTGTGTATGTAGTTTACAATATTTTCCCAATGACATATACTTGTGAAAAATATTTCTGAGAATACAAAAATTAATTTTTAATTTCTTATTACACATATTTCATATATAACCTTTCCAAACCACAATATATTCACAATCTTTATGTGCAGTGGACTAGACAAAATTATAAACAAAACCAACATTGACCACATTTACACATTAATATCCATATTCGCAAACATCTAGTTCATGTCTAGTGTTTGTGACAAGGATTTAATCTGTTTCCATTGCAAATTAAATTATGCTCTATACAAATGATTATGCCAGTTTTCTCACCTTAAGAACTTCAAATGTGTTAAATGTAAGATGACAAAACTAAATACGAAACATTTATTTGATAGTAACATAAAATGGCAATAGAATTAATTTCCAAGAATTATAAAGCTGTGTAAAACCATTATACATTTCAAATTCAATTTTATGTGGCCTTAAAATGTGCAAAGTTTCATTGAGTCAACATGAGATTTCTCAAGGCTTGCTAACTGTTTGTGATGCTTGTTTTTTTACTTATAGCATATCCTAAGGCTTTAGCATTGCCATGCAAATATATATATATACACAAAATAATTGCATAGTTTTAGGCACATTCTAACTTCTAACTAAAACAAATGTTTGCATGACCATCAAGATCAAGTTTTTCTCTTTCATTTTCCAGGTCCTGTAAGATAGTATGTAGTAGTAAGACTATGAAGTAACAATGGAAATGACCAAAGCAAATTGTTTCTTCGGCAAGAATAGAGCTGAATTGGATGTAAATATTTATAATGTCTACATTAAAACAGGGGCCAATTAAATTTGTTTTATCATGGACATTTATGTGTAAGGTATTCACAAAAGGTTTACTCATTAAAGAAAAATGCAATTAGGAGCATATTTGAAATATTTGACCATTGAAATTTTTTTGATTTTTTTTGTAGCTGGTTAGATATGAATTGATTCATGAAATTGAAATGAAATGAAACTCTTCATTCATCTTTTCTGAGAAATGAAATTTTAAATTTGACGCTAAAAAAAGAGTCCAATAAAAATTAGAGACAATAATTGAATTGCCTGTCATAAATTCGGGCAAAATTCCTCACAAGAAAATAATTTAAAAAAGGAAAATTTTTTTTGTCGAATATTTCGTTTCGGAGGAAAGTATTTTTGCTTTGGGTGTATACGTTTTGAATTGAATATTATAGGACCTTTAAAAAATCCAATAGGACATTCACTTTCGAAAAAAATCAAAATGTATTATTTTTTATTTTAACATAAAATGTTAAATTTGAATTTTAATGAATTTCCAACTACTTTACTTCGCAGTAGTCGAATTAGATATCCAATCATTTATTTCATTTAAATTTTCTAGAAAAATGTTTTTTTATCCAATTTTAATTCCACATAAAAGTTATTCTTTAAACATAACAACATAATTATAATGCATACACTTTTTTCATTATTTATTTTATGCAGAAATTTGTTGTAAACGAAAAATTAATTAGCATTTCAATTTGAATAACTTGGTGCTAATAAATTATGGCTTTAGTGTTTGTCAACAAAAACATTATTTAATATTCAGTTTTTATTTATATTAGCTATAAACATATGTACCAAAGATATAGTATTGACTAGAAAACAATATTTATACATATAAATGAATATACCAGAAAAATCCTTTCCTATATATAAAAACCTATTTTTCCTATGCTATTCCGCTATTTCAATTTTTCTCAATAATATAGTCATACTTGTTATGTAATATTGGAACTACGTTATAGCATTTCTTGGAAAAGAAAAATAAATAAATAAAATGCCAACTTATGTGTGTATAAAAATTTTTAAAATAGTGTTAATGTAGTTAAAAGTTTGTCAACATTTACAAAACATATTTTTTCTAAACGTATACTTGCCAGAAATGTAGAAAAGTAAATACACTATTCGTGTATTTTAATTTTTGAGTAAAAAGATTCTGAATTATACTTTCTTATTTCTTTAGTACGATTGTCAATTTAATAAAGGAAAGGAAGGTATTAATGTTCTTTCTAACTTTATTTGTAAAAATTGTATATTTATTACAAAATTAAATAAAAAATATTTTTTTTAATAATATATAATTTCTTTACGATATCCGTTTAAATTAGTTTAAATTACGCTAAATTCCGAAAGGAAAAAAGCTATCAACTTGAAAGTTGGTACAATTAGTTTTTATTGATGTAGGTCGAATAGTATTTCACATGGGCCATATCGGACCATTATACAGACCCCCCGTGTAAACCGAACCCCAGATTTGATTTTCGAAGCCTCTAGGAGGCCCAAATTTGATTTAATCCGGTTGAAATTTGGTGCGTGATTCTAGTATATGGCCTCAAAAAACATATTCATATCTGACCATTTGATTTCATTTCATTTTTCATATCTGTCAATTTAATTTAATTTTAAAATTTGATTTCTGAAGCCTCTTGGAAAAGTTAATTTCATCCAATCCGGTTGAAATTTTGTACACGGTGTTATTATATGCACTCTAACAAGTATGTAAAAATGGGTCCATATTGGCCCATAATTACCCAGCAAAAAAATTTGGAAGTTCTTCCCCAGGCACAACTTTAAAAGCACTTCCAGAAGATGCACTCCCAATGATGTTCTTTATTTTAACTACCCAGGAAGTTCTTTTAATTAAATTTTTTATAACTTGGTTTTTTCATACTTTTAATGGGTAATTTTAACTTTTTTTGTTTCAAATAGGTTAAAAACAGAGTAAGAATCCATAAAATGGTATTTTTGAAAATATTTGAGGTCAAACGTTTGCGACAAGCGTTAGAATCCATTAAAAAGAATAAAAACTATAAAAATTATTTATTTGACAAAATATCACAGAATTTTTTAATTTACGATCAAAACATTGAATTCGGATCACATCTAAAGAAATGATGCAAATTCAGTGCAACGGCTGTTGAAATTGAGGACTTCCGTCCTATGACAAGCCCATGTTAAATTCATCGCTTCTGCGCCAATTTTGCAGCACTTCCGGATCCAAGAAGAACATTTTCATTACTTTTTTGGCGACACTTTTTTTGCTGAGTATATATAGCGCCCATATAAACCGATACCCAGATTTGGTTTCCGGAATCTCTTGAAGGAGCAAATTTCATCCGATCCGGTTGAAATTCAGTACACGATGTTAGTATATGCGCCCAAAAATTAGCGCAAAAATTGGTCCATAATAATATATATCTTCCATATAAACTGATACGAGGATTTGATTTCCGGCACCTCTTTGGGGAGAAAATTTCATCCCTCTCTGACAACCGTACCGTATTGATCAGTATAGGTCAATAATTATATATAGCCCCCATATAAATCGACTCACAAGATTTGACTTCCGAATCTTCTGGAGGACACATTTCATCAGATCCGTAGAAATTTGGCGAAACTTGTTCATAATTATTTATAGACTCCTCTATATAAAACGATCACAAACCAAGGCATATAACATAATATTGGTATTTAATTTTCCATTTATTCCAAGTATTCCGTTTTTGGATGACAGTCTTTAGTACGCAATCTACGGAGGGTTCGGTCGAACTTTCGGTACGGATTCGTTCTGGTCGAACTTTCGGTTGTATATAGGTTAGGTTAGATATAGTGGCAGCCCAATATTTCAGTTTAACTTAGATATTCAGTCCATTGTGCTGCCCGATTCTATGTTTAGCTCAGTGACAAGGGACCTTCTTCTTATAGCCGAGTCCGAACAGCATTCCACATTGTGGTGAAACCACTTAGAGAATCTTTGAAACACTCAGAAATGTCACCAGCATTACTGAGAGGGAATAATCCACCGATGAAAAATTTTTGGTGTTCGGTCGGAACTGGAGTTGAACCCATGACCCTATATATGTAAACGGACATGCTAAACATTGTATGACGATGGTTCCCGTATATACTTGTTATAAAATTCGGCCGTATATATAAAGTAAAATATACTTTCTCAAGCATAAATAGCTTTTTATTTTAAGATTATTTTATAATTAATATATACCCAGCAAAAAAATTGGAAGTTGTTCCACAAACATTTCTTTTAAAGCCCATCCCAGAATCCCACATCGATTTTTTTCAACTTCCGATGCTGTCCTTTTGGACAAGTCCACAAACATTTCTTCTAAAGCGCATCGTGGGATCCCCAAGTGATTTTTTCCACTCCCGATGCAGTCCTTTTGGACAAGTCCACAATCATTTCTTCTAAAGCGCATCTTGGGATCCCCCAATAATTTTTTTCTATTTCCGATGCAGTCCCTGTGGACATGTATTAGAAAGTACGCAATCAGGCTATTTTAAGTGCAATTTTGGACAATTAAATTTCACAAAAAAAAATAGAAAATTAAAAAAAAAAATAGAAAATTAATAAAAAAGTAAAAAAATAATAATAAAAAAAATTGCATCCCCCTGGGATTTGAACCTGTGCCGTTTGACTTTTTCGCATCCATGGAAGTTCTTTTGAGAAGGGTTTGTAAATTACGAGGATTTTGAATTTTTTTGTTTCTTCATTCAAATTAACTTCCAGGGCACAACTTCTAAAGCAATGCAAAGGATCCAAAAAGGGAGTACTTCCATCCTATGACAAGCCCATGTAAAATTCATTGGAGATGATCCAAGTTTGCACTACTTCCGGATCACAGATTGGGGATCCAAACTACTTTTTCGGAAGCTCTTTTTTGCTGGTATATTTTTAATAAAGTTTTAGTTTAACATATTTTCTAAATTCTTTTAGGAGATTTTAAAATTAAAATAAATAATAATATTTTTGTGGAATTAAAATTCGATTTTTGTATAATATCTATTTGTCTAGTCACATAAGGAGTGATTGTAATAGTTTCCAGCTTATTGTATGTTTTTCTATTTCCACAAAATCTATTTTATAATATTATTAAAATTAATTTTTCGTAGAATATTTACCTATATAACCAACTATGCGAATCCATCCACCTAATGTCTCTATTTCCCTTTAATTAGCTATGTGATTATCAATTAACCCAATTTATGACTTTAATTATGAAAAACTGCCAATGACCATAATTATAAAGTCACAGAAAATATAGAAGAAAAAAAAACCATCGATAATATAGACCACACATTTTAAATTAGCTTATGGTTTATAGTAGAGATACATTGTATTAAATATTTGTTGTAAAATAAATTACTATTAATGTAATATATTTTATGACAAATTTCAATTATATTTGAGGATAAAAGCCGCAACACCATTTACGAAATTCAAAATATTTAAGAACACATATTTATGTAGAACGAAATAAGGCCATGCTAAAATTCTGATATGATTTGATTTGCTTTCTTTTTAAAATTCCATAGGTAACTGGTTAAAGGAGAAATCCACCTGCTTATTTCCTTTTGATCGCTATTTTTATTGCTCTAATGAGCTTACGGGATAAGGTATTTTTGTGAATCTATTAGATTTAGGAAAACAGATACAAGATGCATCACATTCACCTTTATGTTACCAATGAGGTTTTGAGCACTCTACTGTCATATCTAACCAATTACTGTTTACATTTGTATTTGTGAGTTTGGTATTTGCACATAGGAATATCATCAGTATTTGTGAATTCATACACAGATATTGTGCTCTGCATAACCTTCGGATTGTGTTAGCGAATTGCCTTTGAATCTTTTCACCTTATCGTAAGAAAGTTTCCAGTTTACTTAACGCTAGCAGTTTACAAGTTCACATGTAGTTTTCAAGATATTCACACAAAGAAAATGGAATCTTTTGAAAGCATGGCATAGTATATTAGATAAGTACTTTGTCCTGAATTTCTTTTCTGATTACCTTGGATTTGGCAACCTCATTAAAACCCATAAAAAAAAAACTCAAAAAAGCAATGAATTTTTTTATGGTTCTAGTTATTTGACTTGTAGCTAGTTAAATAACTGCAATCAAATTGTTAAGAAGGGTTTCTTGATATTCCAATATTTCTCATATCTCTCTGAGGTATAAATAAACTCAAAGATTTTATGTCACTACAGAATAGAAGATGGATTGAATTTTATTGCTATTATTTGACATAACGGGTGATTGATATTTAAAATGGGAATTTTTATATAAAAGAACATTCTATGGAACTAACGTCAACATTGTTTTAATAACGGCCGTGTAGCTGAGTTAGACTTTAATTGACAATTAACAAAAAGTAAATTGCTGGCTCCAAAAATCAAATCAGGGCATCGGTTTATATGGAAGTTATCCTAAAAGCAAAAATATATCAATGATAATTTCGTGTGCCAAGTTTCAAGTCGATAGCTTGTTTCGTTCGAAGGTTAAGTGATTTGAACAGACGGATAGATGAACATCGCTAGATCCAATCAGAAATTAACCACGACGTTATGGGGCCTGAGGCCAATTTATTGGAAATCTAGAGATATTTTAGGTTTGCAAGTAGGTGTACCAAATATTACGTACAAACGATTTAGATTCGATGACTAATTAATAAAATGCTTAAGGCAAAAACCACTTGTCCTACTACTTAAGGTATGAGCATTCCCATTTGGTGCGAATGTGATTTGTAATACTATGTCTCATACGCCTCAATGTGCGAATGTAGTTTATAAAACTCATACGCCTCATGGGACAGATATATACGAACAATTTTAATAATCATACGTACCCCTATACGATTTAAGTCGGTTTAGCCTAAGCCTTTTTTACTATAATAAATACGATTTTATGAGAGCATAGAAGACGCAAGTTTCATTCGATTGGATTCAAATTTTAAATCTTGAAGTATTTTAAGTAGGTTAAGAAATGTGCTAAATTTGGTATATATCGTTCAATTATGTTGATATAGCCTTCAGACGGACCGATATTTGGTATATATTGGATCATATTTTAACCCTTTCACTACCGCAATAAACCTAATGTTAAAAACTTTAATTTTTCTTCTGTGTACTAACAGCATGTAGAACAAAAATTTTCATTTTGAGAACCTACCTCAATTATTTCAAGAGTTATATGAGCTTGTTCTGAAAACTTAATTTATGAATTGTGACCAAATGGCCTTACGAAAATAAGCGCTATTTGGCCTATAATATTTTTGCATAATAGAGAAATAAACGATGATCCAATTAAATCCATAATTCATATAAACTCTTTAAACAACAATATGGCAAAACTTACCCGTGGTCAAGAATATCTAACATACAATCCAGCCCCAAACTCCAAGCCATAGTAACTTATTAACAACCTAAGCAATTAAACTTAAATTGTTTGATATAATATCATGGAATTTATGACATAGAACAACTTCTCGTTTTCGTTGAAACCATATATCCTCTATGATTACCATACAATATAAACAAATCTACCCTGACATGCCTTAAATTACTGCACTTGAATAATTAACACCGACAACGAAGAGATTACATTTCCATGTCAGCTGAAATAACATTGGTGCACTCTACTCGAAAAACCTCAAATTTGTATAATATATCATAGGAAAGCACTAAATAACGATAATATTGAAGTACTATCATATACAACAGTACTATATATATAAAAATATTATAGACTAACGTCAACTAAATGCCATGCAAATGATGCTTAATCCACAGCATTACATTTGAGCAAAATCAAAAATGCTAGGAATACTACATCTGGCGGAAAAGCTTTTCACCGAAAATTTTTTAATTAGTTTACCGAGTGAAGCGAAAAGATAAAATATTAAGTGAATATTAAAATATGTGCATCACATTTTCCGATAAGACATCAAACAGAGTAAAATTGTGCAAATTTGTCTCTTTCCACACTTATTCTGGAGCAAAGTGTAAATATTATAAATTATAAGCAATTTTTCCTAAATACCCATATACTAAAGAGTTCTTGTTTGAAATATGGCTTTGAAAAGATTCAATATTTCACAAAAGTTATCCAAAAAATAAAAAAAAAAAACAACGAACTAAAATTCTCAGTTGCAATGGTTGCTGAAGTTACGGGGAAGGACAAAGTTGATAGATAGCAATAAACCAAAAAGGCCAATGAAAGGCATTGTCATCTAGAAGATGAGAAAAATTCATATTTATAATAGCCTATACCTATCCTACTCACTTATTGCTACTGTCCAATTTCCCCTTTCTCCATACAAAGATATTTTGAAAAATATTATCCTTAAATGAATCAGCTCTTGCCAAATAATAAAAGCTTAGAGCCATTATGTATGAAAGTAAAAATCAACACCAAGATAGGCAATGAAAAATCAGGTCGCTTGACTTGACCAGGCAAACAAAATGGTGCTGCAACTGCCACGTTCATCAACAACAACAAAATCAGAATGAACCACAATGGCTTTCAGAATTTCGAGTGGAAGAATGAGCTACAAAACGAAACGTTACAAAACATCCTCACTTTTCACAGTTAATGAGCCTTTTGCTTTCTATTTCAGTGGCTTTCATTTTTATCTGTGTTTTTTTGTATATGCAGTATTGTGCCTTAAGGAGATTTCCACAAAAATAGTTCTGCACACAAAATAAAAATAAAAAAAAAAAACGAACAACAGCACTCTAGATTTATTTAGCTTATTTATATAAAAATTCAATGGAACAGTAGGTTTTTGCTGAGAAAAATATGGGAAAAAATTTCGAGCGACAAAAACTTAAAGTGTATATATTCTATAGGTCTGTGGTTGGTAATGGAAATACAAGACTTTAGCTTAATAAAATGCTTAAAGCAAAACCCACTTGTCCTACTACTTAAGATATGAGCATTCCCATTAATTAATAATACTTTTACGACCAGAGTTCGTTGGTACGAATGTAGTTTATAATACTCATACGTCTCATGGTACGAATGTAGATAATAAAACCTATACATCTCATGGGATAGAGGTAAACGTAATGATAAGTGAAAAAAAACTATAATAATCATACGAACCTATTCGATTTAGATGTGTTGACTCTAATTAATAAAATACTTAAGGAAAACGAACACTTACCTCACTACTTAAGATGTGAGCTTTTGCTTCAATTAATAATTCGTATGCTACCAAAGATCATTGGTGCAAATGTAGTTTATAATAATCATACGTCTCATGGGACAGAAGTATATGAAAAAAAATTAATAATCATACGTACCCCTATACTATTTAGATCAGACGAGCCTGAGGCGTGGAGAATGTGGCCTATAAATTCAATATTTCTATATCCTAGAAAAAATACTTTCATGTAGTATTTTTAAGGTATGGACCAATATAGACTTCAGCATATTTTTTAGTGGCCTTAGCCCAGCAAAAATATTTGGAAGTTCTTCTAAAGGCACAACTTTAAAAGCACTTCCAAAAATGTCCTGCCAAAAATGTTCTTTATTTTAACTGCACAGGAAGTTCATTTGAGTCAATTTTTTTATAACTCGCTTTTTTCATATTTTTAATGGGAAATTTAAAATTGTATTATTTCAAATAGGTTCAAAACAGATTAATAATTAACAAAATAGTGCAAATTATTTAAATTATGCCGAAAAAATACTAAATCCTTTCTAGAAAAATTGCGAATTTATGAAAATGTTTGATTTCAAACGCTCCAGACAAGCGTTATAATGCATTAAAAATCACAGAAAATTTTAAAAATTATTTATTCGTCAAAATATCAAAAAATTTCTTAATTCACATCCAAAACACTGGATTCGCATCACACCTTAAGAAGTGATGCAAATTCAGTGCAACAGCTGTTTAAATGGTGGACATTCGTCCTATGACAAGCCCATGTTAAATTCATCGCTTCTGCGTCAATTTTGCATCACTTCCGTATCCAAAAAGAACATTTTTTGGCAACGCTTTTTTTGCTGGGAGAGAATAAAAATTTTCTATCAATATAGGTACATATATGACAAAGTTTAATAATCATACCTACCCCTGTTACGTACAAAGAAAAAAATTTCACCAAAATTTTTCCATTTAAAATCTTAATTGAGTTTTAAAAAATATTCCATTAAAAATTTAATTGATTCAACATTTTTTTTAATTGAAATAAAAATCAATCACACAAATTAATAGTACCAATTATCAATTGGAAAATCTATATACAGGTCGAATATAATAAAAACATCCATAATATAAGTACCAATTAATTTTTTAATTGGATCACTTTTTTTTTAATTGACTGTCAATTAATTTTTTAATTGATACTATAATTTCTGTGAGTGAAGACATTTCAATAAAAAAATAATTGGATCAATTATTTTCGTGATTGAATCAGAAAAAAAATTTTTGTGTACTCGTACATACACAGAAAAAAAATATCACCAAAATATTTCCAATTAAAAAGTTAATTGAAGTTGAATTTTTTTTCAATTAATAAATTAATTGGTACAATTAACTTTTTAATCAAGACAGAAACATTAAGTTAATTAAGTCAATGATTGAAAATTTTAAAATTTTTAATTAAAAAGTTAATTGATACAATAAACTTTTAATCATATTCGGAAGACTAAGTCAGTTAAAAAAGTGATTAACATTTTTTTTAAATTTTTAATTAACATTTTTTTTTCAAACAATCAATTGTTAATCCAAATAAAAATTCTAAGCCAATTCAAAAGGTAATTGAAAATAGTTACCTTTTTTAATTAATAAATTAATTAAGTTTTGCAATCAACATCAATTAAATTTTTAATTGAATCAATTAAAAAATTAATTGAAATTTGGTAATGAAATCAATTAATTTTTTAATAAAGATTTTTTTCTATGCCCAATTAAAACTGTGATTGATACTATCATTTTCGTGATTGAAGACATTTCAATTAAAAAATTAATTGGATCAATTAATTTCGTGATTGAATCAGAAAAAATTTTTTTTGTGTGTACGATTTAGATTTGATGACTCTAATTAATAAAATTGCCTAAGACAAAAACCACTTGTCCTGCTACTTAAGATATGAGCATTCCCATTAAGTAATAATACATATACATGCGTCCAGAGTTCGTTGGCATGTAGTTCATAATACTCATACGTTTCATGGGATAGAGGTATAAAAAATACTTTCGACCAGAACACAATTTTAGACAAACGAAATTTTTTATAATCTATTTTTATTAGGAGCAAATAATTATGATTTTATGATTTTACGATTGTCTCTAGCCTTTCAAGAAAATATTTAGCGTAAAATAACTCGCTTGTCTAAAATTTCGATTCTCAGAAAATAAAAAGAGAGAATTTCATTTAGTGCAAGATACATATTTTTACGCATATCACAACGTGGTCTAATGTATAAAATTGATCAATATAGACAATATACAGCACATGTTTTAGTGACTCTAAAATAGAAAATATTACTACCAATTCGAGAAATAGTGGTTATCCTTCGACTTTCAGAGCAATCATGAGCAGAGATGAATTTTAAAATTAGACGTGTTCACCGGCAATAATTGACTTTCTGTTGAATTTCAAAACGATAGGTCCATTATTCAAGAATTTATCATGAGTTTTGAAAACGAAGGGATATGACCAGATCGTCTTTGAGTTTCGCCTGGATCAAAAATGGTTTGAAATTGATATTTCGATGTATTAATAGTGGCATGCCGAAAAGTCATAGACATTTAAACTATTTTGACAAACATTGCCTGTTTTCCGTTATAAAGCAATTTTTTTCTATCTAACGGCCATTTCATGTAGCTCTGTTAGGCTTTAACTGCCTGTTAACAGCAATTAAATTGCAAATATCTTCTTTCCCGTCAACTTTAAATGAAAATTTTTCAACAGTTAAGTTCCTAACTGGCATATGGAATATATAGGGAAAATGGCAGATATGTTCATAGAGCGGTTTAAAAGTTCGTTAGCTAACGTAGTACTAACGGAGCTTCATGAAAATGGGGTAGGAGGTATTAATTAGAAGGCCTAAAATAATTTTGATAAAACTAATATTTTTAAGAAATTAAGATCTTAAAAAATTTTAGTCATTTTTAAAGACTTTAGACAGAATAAAAGTTAAATGAACTACTAAAATTTAACTAAATTTTATTACATCTTTTGAGATTCCCATTAAATTTCCTAATATTTTTGAATTTTTAACTAACAGTTGCGAAATTTTTCCTTTTCATAAAACAACTTAACTAAAAGTAAATAAAAAATCATTGGCACTCAATCATTACTATATTAACCACGCCATAGTTCATTTTTACTTTTTGAGAAGTTTATGAAATTTTTCTTTTGATTTTTATTAGCAATTCAGTCATTGAAATTTATACCCACCTTTAGTTCATTTTTGAGACGTATTTGGAGTAAAGAAAATTACATTGGCATGGGATTTTTTTTTTAAGTTTTTAACCAAAACAATTTTTTTCAACTAAATATTATTTTTTTTATTATGATTTAAACAACGGACTTTTTTCCTGTGTAGTCACCTATATTCCCTTTGCCAAGTGATAAAATCCTCTTTCAATTGCCCTCATTCAAATCTCTTATAATGATTTCCCATTTTCTTCCCATTTCAGGTTTCTTTAATGTCAATTGTTGCCATCCTTCAGAGGATTACATTTGATCGGAAAACCCACCCATAAACGACACCATTCACATTTCCCCCACCTCCTGGTTGCTCCAAATGTTCCTTGGCACATGACTATGGCTTCGGGGATAACATCACTGAGTGGCACAACTGAAGCTCATGCTTACAATTTGAATTTAACTGAATCCTTACACAAGGCTGCCGTAAAATTGTTAACTAAACGTAATGTCATTCAAGGTGCCATCGAAACGAATGCCCTGGATGTGGCAACCATACAAGAACAGCCTACAAAGGATGCCAAAAGTAGCATGGACAATACCTTATTGGAAAATATAGCAACAATACGTAAAAATGTATCGCAGGTATTGCAAATCTATTTTCGCACCTTGAATACGAGTCCAACAAAGGCAGAGGTTCTTCTTGGAAGGCAAACGGACAATTTGGTTCCGGATAAAACAGCATCAACCTCATCCACGATGGCGACCACATCAACTCAATTAATAGCCAAAATGGCTACAACAATGACTTCACAAACATTTCCCAATTCCACCTATTATAATAGCAGCTTAGATGCGAACAATGTGATATCCTCGACAATGGACCACTTAGCAGATGTGACAAATGCCACAATGGCGACAACAGCGACACCTATACCCTCCTCCCTTTCAAATCTCTCAATTGTACAAAATATAACATATCCCAATTATGCTATACCAATTAGTAGCTCTGAAAATTGTTCCGCTTTATTTACGAACTATACACCTCCGATACCAGGTGAGTTTTGCAAAAGAAAAATTTTAACATTTTTGTGTTTTTTTATTTTAAATCATCTACATTTCACAACAAAAAAAATGCATCTCTTACAAATATTCAATAAAAAACGCTCTTGATTGACACAATTGTTGCGTACAATTTAATAATGAAACTTAATCCCCTTTGGGAGTATCGTCAACCTTCACACATCAATCAGAGACCTTTATTGGTTTACTTAATTGCTTAACATCGGAATGTGCCATAGGAAATGAACAGAACCTACATTTACTCTGCCACTTAATCCTTCCTTGCCATGGCTATGGATTTTCATTGTAATTAATTACTTATCACTAGGCATGAAATTCCTTCAGTAGTTCGTATTATTGTGTTTTGGTTAATGTTATTGGAATTTTTCGGGAAGGACTTTAAATTGGTAGTTGTTGAAGTGAAATGAAGGCCTCGCTCACAACAAAATTCTTATGGGATTTTCGATATAAAAGAGTTTTATAGAAGATCTGAATAACGTTTTGAAATCAAATGGTGAAAATTTTTATGTAAAAGTCAGCTCTGGATTTATTGGAAGAAACTATCGATGGAAGACTTCGGTAGGTAAGGTCTTGGACTGATGATAATTTTCTACCCCTAAACATATCCAAATTCAAAGCAATTGGTTTTGGCATAATTTCTCCGATCTGAGTTCCTTTCTAAGAGGTGAGAGGATTTAGCTTGTAGACAGCATAAAGCCTTGGAGTAGAGCTTGATTCCTTTTTCAACTTCTCATTGAGAAACACATTGTGGTCGGGGATATCTTAAGAAGATCATATTTGACAAAAGTAAGTAATACCCTGATCGGTAAGAATGAAAGAAAAGAATAGTATACTGATGTCTCAAGTTTTGTATGGTTTCTAGGTATCCTCTGGAACGGGTGAGAGGAATACCATATATAAGACTGTTAGTGAATGAAGACGGTATCACATATCAGGACATGTAAAAAACTTCTTGGGAGACTCTCTCATACGATTCTCGAAAGGTGTAACCCTCATGAACTAAGCAGGAGGTTTGTTAGCAGGTCAACATGAAATCTACCAACCTGTTTACCTTTTATACGTATTTCAATATTTATGCACGAAAAAAATAATTAGTTGCTCCCAAACGAAATTTTACACATACAAATATCGTTTTTCATTTGCTGTAAGGAAGTTTGTTTGGATGAAAGGTATAGAATTATTATGACAAACGTTGATTCTTTTACAAAGCAATTTCATAAAGACTAACTTAAAATTTTGTTTTTTATACCCTCCATCAAAGGATGGGGGTATATTAACTTTGTCATTCCGTTTGTAACACATCGAAATATTGCTCTAAGACCCCATAAAGTATATATATTCTGGGTCGTGGTGAAATTCTGAGTCGATCTAAGCACGTCCGTCCGTCTGTTGAAATCACGCTAACTTCCGAACGAAACAAGCTATCGACTTGAAACTTGGCACAAGTAGTTGTTATCGATGTAGGTCGGATGGTATTGAAAATGGGCCATATCGGTCCACTTTTACGTATAGCCCCCATATAAAGGGACCCTCAGATTTGGGTTGTGGAGCCTCTAACAGAAGCATATTTCATCCGATCCAGCTGAAATTTGGTATATGGTCTCTAACAACCATGCAAAAATTGGTCCACATCGGTCCATAATTATATATAGCCCCCATATAAACCGATCCCCAGATTTGGCTTGCGGAGCCTAAAAGAGAAGCAAATTTCATCCGATCCGGCTGAAATTTGGCACATGGTGTTGGTATATGGTTTCTAACAATCATGCAAAAATTGGTCCACATCGGTCCATAATTATATATAGCCCCCATATAAACCGATCCCCAGATTTGGCTTGCGGAGCCTCAAAGAGAAGCAAATTTCATCCGATCCGGCTGAAATTTGGTACATGATGTTGGTATATGGTCTCTAACAATCATGCAAAAATTGATCCACATCGGTCCATAATTATATATGGACCCCATATAAACCGATCTCCAGATTTGGCTTGCGAAGCCTCAAAATTTGGTACATGGTATTGGTATATGGTCTCTAACAACCGTGCAAAAATTGGTCCACATCGGTACATAATTATATATAGCGCCCATATAAACCGATCCCCAGATTTGGGTTGCGGAGCCTCAAAGAGAAGCAAATTTCATCCGATCCGCCTGAAATTTGGTACATGATATTGGTATATGGTCTCTAACAACCATGCAAAAATTGGTCCACATCGGTTCATAATTATATATGCCCCCGTATAAACCGATCCCCAGATTTGGCTTGCGAAGTCTCCAAGAAAATCAAAATTCATCCAATCCGGTTGTAATTTGGAACATGGTGTTAGTATATGATCAACCGTGCCAGAATTGGTCCATATCGGTCCATAATTATATATAGCCCCCATATAAAACGTTCTCCAGACCTCCGGAGCCTCTTGGAGGTTCAAATTAGGAACGTGGTGTTAGTATATGGTCGCTAACAACCATACCAAAATTGGTCCAATCACACAAAAATTGGTCCATATCGGTTCATAATCATGGTTGCCACTAGAGCCAAAAATAATCTAACAAAATTTTATTTCTATAGAAAATTTTGTCAAAATTTTATTTCTAGAGAAAATTTTGTAAAAATTTTATTCGGTTCATAGTAAAATTTTCATCATTGTCAAAATTTTATTTCTATAGAAAATTTTGTCAAAATTTTATTTCTATAGAAAATTTTGTTCAAATTTTATTCGGTTCATAATCAGGTTGCCACTCGAGCCAAAAATAATCTACCAAGATTTTATTTTTATAGAAAATTTTGTCAAAAGTTTATTCTTTCTATAGAAAATTTTGTCAAAATTTTTATTTCTATAGAAAATTTTGTGAAAATTTTATTTCTATAGAAAATTTTGTTAAAATTTTATTTCTGTAGAAAATTTTGTCAAAATTTTATGTCTACTTTGTCAAACTGAATTATATACGTATTGGATCGATCTTTTTTGATTTAATATATACCACGTATGGACTTACATACAATTTAGATGATGGTGTTAGGAGGCTTTAAGATACCTTGCCATCGGCAAGCGTTATCGCAACTTAAGTAATTCGATTGTGGATGGAGTGTTTAGAAGATGTTTCTACGCAATCCATGATGGAGGGTACATACACGCAAAAAAATAATTCTTTCCTCCCAAACGAAATTTTAGACAAACAAAGTTCGTTTCTCATTTGCTTTTCGCTGTAAGGAAGTGTATTTGGAAGAAAAGTATATACTTTTTGTGATAAACGTTTATTCTTTTCCAGGATGTAAAAACAATTTCATAAAGACTAACTCGAAAAAATTTTTTTCTGGCTAATTGCATTTTCCCTCACATCTTTCTCACTTCCACGAAGATTTTTAGTTCTTAGCACCTTTTTCTGTAATACCAACAATGTAGAAGAAATTATACGATTTTATAAATTTTTAAAATTTTTTTACCTTTCGCCTGGACGGAGAATCGAACCGCGGACCATGCACTTTGTAAGCCAACACACTAACCACTGAGCTATGTACCTGTTATGGTCATCAATAGATAAATATCCATATAAGTTATATTTATATAGCATAGCTTGCGGCGCCCACGAACCGAATAAACAAAGTTTATTTAACAGAAACAAACATTTAGTTTGGCACCGTGGAGCAGTGGTTGCTACGTCTGACTCTCACGCCAAGGGTCCTGGGTTCGATCCCTGCTTCGACCAAATTTTTTTTTTTTTTTTTTTTTTTTTACATACATTCTACATATGTTCGGAAGATTCCGAAAAAAAATGTTCAACATTACATTGTACTATATTAAATTTTGAACTGTAAAATGTGTTTTATTAAAGACCAAAAGTCAGAAAAGAACAGTGTTTGATACAAACGAAATGTACTCTGTTGTTGTTTCAAATATAACTTTTTTTATTGAAAAAATAAAAACTTTGTAACAAACGAATTTTTTTGGTGATAAAAGTTTAAAATTTTCGAAGCAATTCAAAAAACTCTAACAAAAGAAAAACGTTTTCGGTACACGTTTTCCAAACGTTTTTTTTCTTTACGTGTAAGCTTCGGCCTGGCCGAACTTACGGCCGTATATACTTGTTTTTTTTTTTTAAATTTCTAGCTAATTGCATCTTCCTTCACATATTTCTCACTTCCACGATGTTTGTTTAGTTCTTAGCACCCTTTTCTGTAATACAAACAATGTAGAAGAATTTATTCGATTTTATAAATTTTTTTAAATTTTTCCTGTATTGATAATCGAACCTCCGGCCATACAGTTTCTAAGCCAGCACACAATCCACTGGCCTACGTAGCTGTCAACAACAGACAATTATCGCTATAGCCAGGGAGCCACCGTGGTGCAATGGCTAGCATGCCCGCCTTGCATACACAGGGTCGTGGGCTCAAACCCAGTTTCGACCAAACACCAAAAAGTTTTTCAGCGGTGGATTATCCCACCTCCGTAATGCTGGTGGCATTTCTGAGTGATTCAAAGCTTCTCTAAGTGGTTTTACTGCAATGTGGAACGCCGTTCGGACTCGGCTATAAAAGGAGGTCCCTTGTAATTGAGCTTAACATAGAATCGAGCAGCACTCAGTGATAATAGAGAAGTTTACCACTGTGGTATCACAGTGGACTGAATAGTCTAAGTGAGCTTGAAATATCGGGCTACCACTATACCTAACCTAACCTATCGCTATAGCCATCACCGCAAACATACTGAAAGAAGAGTTTTCTCTTCTGAGGATCGAAATTTTAGACAAGCATATAAGGAAGAAAGGTAAAATTTTTCTTACGTTAAAAAATCCTTTAAAAGCAAATAAAAAAGTTTAGAGACAATCGTTATCTCCCTTATCATAAGAATTGAGAATACTTTATAAGAAAGGGTAATTTCATTTGTCTAAAATTTCGTTCCGGAGGAAAATTATTTTTTCTTTGGGTGCAGAAAGCAATTATATTTGTAAAGCAGAGTTTTGGGCGCCCACGAGCCGATGTAAAGATTTTTTTTTTGAGAGTAACATATCCTTTAGTTGGTCACTTTTTTAAAAATACTTTGGATTCGGAAATAATTCAATTTTTATATAAATTCATAAAATATTCCCAAAATTTGGAAAAGATGTCCGCATTTCATTATATTAAATTTTTATGATGGAAAATTTGTCTTATTAAAAACTTGAAGTCAACAAAGAGCAATGCTCGATATAAACGAAATAGACTGTGAGTTTGGAACAAATATTATTTTTTTTTTTATGGAAAAACTAAAAATTTTGCAAAAAAAAAAAATATTTTACACCCACTGAACAATAAGCCCATTGGTGGACACTTTTTATATTTTTAAGACTTGTTGGACAGTAAAAAAGCGTCGCCAAAAAAGTAGTGAAAATGTTCTTTTTGGATCCGGAAGTGGTGCCAAATTGACGCAGAAGCGATGAATTTAACATGGTCTTGACATAGGACGGATGTCCAACATTTCAACAGCCGCTGCACTGAATTTGCATCACTTCTTAAGGTGTGAGGTGAATTCAGTGTTTTGGATGTGAATTAAGAATTTTTGTGATATTTTGACAAATAAATAATTTTTAAAATTGTTTATGATTTTTAATGCATTATAACGTTTGTCTGGAACATTTGTCATCAAATATTTTCAAAAATGCGCAATTTTTCTAGTAAGGATTTAACATTTTTGTTCGGCTATATTTAAATAATTTGTACCATTTTATTAATTCTTAATACTTTTTCAACCTATTTGAAACAAATAAAAATAAATTTCCCTTTAAAAATATGAAAAAAGCGGGTTATAAAAAAATTGACTCAAATGAACTTCCTAAAATAAAGAACATCTTTGGGAGAACAGTTTTGGAAGTTCTTTTAAAGTTGTGCCTTGAAAAGAACTTCCAAATTTTTTTTGCTGGGGATTTATTTTATTTTATTTTGTTTTTGTTTTTTTTTTTAACAAACATTATCTTACCATCTTAGGTCTCAACTCATAACTTGAAGACATACTGTGTCAGTACAAATATTTATTGAATATTAGTAGATTAGTAGATAATCTATGTATCTTTGAAGTCTTGACGTTTTTGTGCCAAAATTATCCCAAAACTCTTGGAAAAATTATCCCAAACTTTTATATTAAATATAGTTTGAGGAAACTTGATATGTCTCAGTCCTCACTCCTATCTAGCGTTAATATCAGACAGCCATTGCTTAATTTATTCCTTTACATGATATTCTTGGTAAATTATATGATACTTTTACAATAATGTTAACAATTGTAAATTATATGTCCTTCAATTAAATGACTTTTTCTAATTAAGGTTATTCAACCTTCGTTTCATCTTCCTCAGATTTCGTGTCAAACCACCACCATCATCATCATCATTATCATCATCATCATCTACATCATCCATGGCAAATCATTACCATTGCATTTATCAGCCACTTGTATTAGGCCACAATTTTTTTAATCACTAATTGTCTTTGTATCTTTTTTGCCCACCGGTTTTGTTGTATCTACCGATTTTCTCTTTGGTTTCCATCCATCGCGTCGATAAACCGAAATAGGTTTGTATTGCAACTGGACATGGGATATGTTTACATGTTGGCCACCAACGCCAGCCGGTGTCCTTGCTCACATGGGCTGTCCGTCGGGATTTCATGGTGTGGATGCTAGAAGTAAGTATTACCCTTTAAATAAATTAATAGGCGTATATGTACATTACATTACACTGGAGGATGGAGATGATACATTTTTTTTGGTAGGAGGCAACTAAGGTGACTAAGACATCATAAATGACCTTGTATTAAACCTGCATAAAATTGGCTAATAAATAAAATGTTATCTGGTTATATTAGTAAAACGTATATTTGTGGGCTAAAACTAAAACTGATAGTTTGATGTTAAAGGGGTACTACCGAATATTACCTTGTGCCAAAGGAGTATGATATAACAGTATGTTAGATATCCAAAATGGAGTTAATATAGTCATTCTGTTTTTTCTTTTTAATTATGGAAGAGGAAGTACCCACGGATTTTAGACATATAGAAAAAGAGCAATATCGATCGGTGATTTTTGTTCTTTTTTTTAAGGCGTGTCACTGAGAAATATCATCAGCATCAGAAGAGATTGACCACTACCGAAAAACTTTTTGGTGTTCAGGGCTTTGAACCAATAACATTTTATAGGCAAGGGGGGCATGGCGGCCACTGTAATCTCAGTGGAGTTAATATAGTCATTCTGTTTTTTCTTTTTAATTATGGAAGAGGAAGTACTCACGGATTTTAGACATACACGCAGAGAAGGAATATGATCACCTCAAACATGTTTCAAGAGCAAAATGTTATTTTTGTATGGTGACCATGTAACATGTTTGTCACTAAAATGCTATTTTCTAGTCCAATAGAACCTGCTTGCCGAAATCAGATACATGATTTCCGAGAAAATAACATGGTTGCGAAAACCATGTTACATGGTCACCACCCAAAAATAACATTTTTCTCTTAAAACATGTTTGAGGTGATCATATTCCTTCTCTGGCTATATAGGGAAAGAGCAATATCGATCGGTGATTTTTGTTCTTTTTTTTAAGGCGTGTCACTGGGAGATATCATCAGCATCAGAAGAGATTAACCACTACCGGAAAACTTTTTGGTGTTCAGGGCTTTTATAGGCAAGGGGGGCTTGGCGACCACTGCAATCTCAGTGTCTCCCCAAAAGGTTAGTAAATGGCATAGCAAATCAATGGGCCGCTGGATGCCCTGGTAACCATAAAACCAATAAGCATACTGGTTATTGTTGGTACGCCCGATAGATAAGATATCAAGCCATTCAAAAGAACGCGTGCATGAAATTTTTGTTATGTACAAAGTTGTTGCCAGCGATGGATGCCACATTTGCCGCCATACACATCGAAGGCAAAACGACCGACTAAACAGTGAAATGAACTTGTCGACTTTTCACCGAACAAGTGTAGACTATCCCATTATCGGAATTATGTCAATGTCCATCGTATTTTTAGAATTCACAAGGTATGATCCACCATTCACATTATTGGCCAAAGTCCATGCTGAATTCAGGAAAATTGTTGAAGAATCTGCTACCGCACAGGCTCCCGCCTCGCTACGCTGAAATTAGGCGATGTATTTTCGTTTCCAAACTTCAAAACTGCACTCCCAACACCCAGAGAAGATTATGATCACCTCAAAATCTTGAAACAAAATGTTATTTTTGGAATATGTAACATGTTTGTCACAACCATGTAATTTTCTCGGAAATTATATATATGATAAATATAAGAAAAAATGTTTGCCGAAATAAAAAATAACTTTTTGTTCTTGAATCATGTATGAGGTGATCATTTTCCTTCACTGCGCGTAGGCCCAAATATTCATCAAACAAGTATATACAGCACTAAGTTCGGCCGGGCCGAATCTTAATTTACCCACCACCATGAACCAAATATTAGGGTTTCCTTTGAAATTTCAGGAGGGCTTGAGGACTTGAGTACACTTCCCGAAGATAAATTTAAAGATTTCACCTATGAGGACTATATCAGATTCTGGATTTATAAGAACCATTTTTGTTTGAGTTTTAGAGGAGTCATTAACATCTCTTGTGCGCCTTCTACACCCTCAAGAAGTGAAGTCGGTCTATATGGAGGCATTACCAAATGGACCGATAAAAACTTAATCCGATACACGTTTTTGTGAGCCTAAAATACCAGAATATTTACAATTTCAGGTAAATCAGATAAAAACTACGGTTTCTAGAAACCCAAGGAGTTAAATCGGGAGATCGTTCTTATGGGGGCTATACTAAAATAGGGACCGATACTCACCGTTTTCGGCACATCTCTTTATAACCCGAAAATACCTCTAGATTTCCAATTTCAGGCAAATAGGATAAAAACTTCGGATTCTAGAAGCCCAAGAAGTAAAATCGGGAAATCGGTCTATATGGGGGCTATACCAAAATATGGACCGATACTCACAAGTTTTGGCACACCTCTTTATGGTCCTAAAATACCTCTAGATTTCCAATTTCAGACAAATTGGATAAAAACTACGGTTTCTATAAGCCCAAGATCCCAAATCGGGAGGTCGTTTTATATGGGGACCATACCAAAACATGGACCGATACTCACAATTTTTGGCACACATATTTGTGGTCCTACAGTACCTCTAGATTTCAAATTTCAGGTAAATTGAATAAAAACTGCGGTTTCTAAAGGGTGATTTGTTAAGAGCTTGATAACTTTAAAAAAAAAAACGCATAAAATTTGCAAAATCTCATCGGTTCTTTATTTGAAACGTTAGATTGGTCCATGACATTTACTTTTTGAAGATAATTTCATTTAAATGTTGACCGCGGCTGCGTCTTAGGTGGTCCATTCGGAAAGTCCAATTTTGGGCAACTTTTTCGAGCATTTCGGCCGGAATAGCCCGAATTTCTTCGGAAATGTTGTCTTCCAAAGTTGGAATAGTTGCTGGCTTATTTCTGTAGACTTTAGACTTGACGTAGCCCCACAAAAAATAGTCTAAAGGCGTCAAATCGCATGATCTTGGTGGCCAACTTACCGGTCCATTTCTTGAGATGAATTGTTCTCCGAAGTTTTCCCTCAAAATGGCCATAGAATCGCGAGCTGTGTGGCATGTAGCGCCATCTTGTTGAAACCACATGTCAACCAAGTTCAGTTCTTCCATTTTTGGCAACAAAAAGTTTGTTAGCATCGAACGATAGCGATCGCCATTCACCGTAACGTTGCGTCCAACAGCATCTTTGAAAAAATACGGTCCAATGATTCCACCAGCGTACAAACCACACCAAACAGTGCATTTTTCGGGATGCATGGGCAGTTCTTGAACGGCTTCTGGTTGCTCTTCACTCCAAATACGGCAATTTTGCTTATTTACGTAGCCATTCAACCAGAAATGAGCCTCATCGCTGAACAAAATTTGTCGATAAAAAAGCGGATTTTCTGCCACTGATTTTGGTAATAAAATTCAATGATTTGCAAGCGTTGCTCGTTAGTAAGTCTATTCATGATGAAATGTCAAAGCATACTGAGCATCTTTCTCTTTGACACCATGTCTGAAATCCCACGTGATCTGTCAAATACTAATGCATGAAAATCCTAACCTCAAAAGAATCACCCTTTATAAGCCCAAGAAGTAAAATCGGGAGATCGGTCTATATGGAGGCTATACCAAAATATGGACCGATACTCACAATTTTTGGCACACGTATTTGTGGTCTTAAAATACCTCTAGATTTCCAATTTCAGGCAACTTGAATAAAAACTGCGGTTTATATAAGCCCAAGAAGTAAAATCGGGAGATTGGTCTATAAGGGGGCTATACCAAACCATGGACCGATACTCACCATTTTTGGCACACCTCTTTATGGTCATAAAATACCTCTAGATTTCAAATTTCAGGCAAATTGGATAAAAACCACGATTTCTATAAGCCCAAGACCCCAAATCGGGAGGTCGGTTTATATGAGGACTATATCAAAACCTGGACCGATATAGCCCATTTTCGAACTTGACCTGCCTGCAGACAAAAGACGAGTTTGTGCAAAATTTCAGCACGATTGCTTCATTATTGAAGACTGTAGCGTGATTACAACAGACAGACAGACGGACATCGTTATATCGTCTTAGAATTTCTCCCTGATCAAGAATATATATATTTTATATAGTCGGAAATCGATATTTCGATGTGTTACAAACGGAATGACAAACTTATTATACCCCCGTCACCATTCTTTGGTGGTGGGTATAAAAAGAAGGTCAACCAACACCAGCACTGATGTCTATTTGTGGCATCGAGGTTATTTTGCCAGACAAGTTTAAACAAATTGGAGCATCTTAGGGCCAAATGTAATTAATAGACTATATTGAAAAATAAATCCGCATTTTCCCAATTTTTTTCTCTTTTTTTGGTGGTAGTATTTATCGCAATATCGGCGCCACAACCGCTTTAAGAATGCATCAAATTAATCTTTTTTGTAATTAAAAAATAGACTAATAACAAAGAGACAATACCAGCACTGGGGCAATCTTTTTATAAAAATCAGAACACTCTTACAATTTTTTTAAATTACAATAAATAATTCTATACAACGTTATGATCCTTTTATAACTTATCATATCATTTTATAAATTCCGTCCCATCTTTTTTATTACAGAATTTGCAAATCGCAAATGTGAACTTAATGGCCACTGGAGTGGACGTCCTAATGAACCGCCCAGTCCCAATGGTTGGACTGATTATAATCCTTGTTTTAAGCCGGAAGTAAAAACACTATTAGATAAAGTGCCGAATCTAGAGGTTGGCTCCAATAATGACTTGATGTCTTCATATCTATCAATGAATTTTATTTAATTGGACTTGCGTTTTCTTTTTCGTTCTCTTTTTGTTACAGCTAGTTGTAGAAATTGCTAAGCGAACACGTACCTTGGAAATTGTTGGCCTTATACTGTCTCTGGTGGCTTTAATTTTATCCTTAATCATATTTTGTAATTTCCGCTCATTACGCAATAATCGAACAAAAATCCATAAAAATCTCTTCATTGCAATGGTCCTGCAGGTTGTCATACGATTGTCATTGTATTTGGATCAGGCATTTCGTCGTGATAAATCAGAGACCAAAACGAATACAAGTCTGTCGGGTATAGAGAATACGGTAAGTCGTTAAAAAACCAAAAAAAAAATGTAAATGAAACAAAAAAAGTGTAAAAATATTTAATGAAAGCAATTTGCAAATTGGGAATTGGGGGGAATGGGAAGGGAACCACAATACACCAGTATATTGTATTGCAACTAAAGTGTTGCAGTTATTGAGACCAAGAGGAAATAGGAAACCGAAAAAAATACAATTCACTTCAATAACTAGGAATGAACATTTAATTAAAAAACTTAAAATTATATAAAAAATATTTCATCTTGTTCTTTTAAGATGGTTATGAAAAATCAAGAAAATCTATAAAAGATCACATCTTCACTTTGAAATATATGGTAGAAATTTTCAAAATTTTCATTTTTTTTTTTGCTTTTTCTTTAAATTTCTAGCCCTATTTATGCGAAACTTCTTATATACTCTTGGAATATGCCAAAACGGCAATGTTTATGTGGATGTTTATCGAAGGCTGGTATCTCCATAATATGGTCACAGTATCGGTATTTCAGGGGAAATTTCCCTATAAAATCTATTCCATAGTTGGATGGGGTGTACCCGTTTTTATGACAACCATATGGGGATTATGTACAGCATTTCATTATGCAGATACCATGCATGATTGCTGGTGGAATTACAATTTAACCCCATACTATTGGATTCTAGAGGGTCCTCGTATTGTAATTATAACGGTAAGTGAAAATATATTTTTTGTTGAGGAAAAATTTTCCAAAACTCTTTGTCTTTTTTTTGGTTTTCTATTACAGATAAATTTTGCATTTCTTTTGAATATAATTCGTGTATTGGTAGTGAAATTACGCGAAAGTCAAGCCAGTGATATTGAGCAGACCCGCAAAGCGGTTAGGGCTGCCATTGTTTTACTGCCTCTGTTGGGCACCATAAATGTTTTGTATTTAATACCAACCTTAGAAACACCCTGGAAATTTGCCTTGTGGTCCTATGCGACACATTTCCTAAATACATTTCAGGGATTTTTTATAGCACTGATATATTGTTTCCTAAATGGAGAGGTAAGAATGGTTCAAAAATTAATTACCCAGCAAACAAAGTGCAGTCAAGAAAGCAATGAATGAATGTACTTTTTTAATCCGAAAATGGTGCAAAATTGGATAAGAAGCCATGTCCTTGTCAAAGAGCGGAAGTAATCTTTGTAAGCATCCGCTGCATTGATTTCGCATTAGTTCTTCCCATGTTAAGCTATTTGAGTATTTCGTATTTCATTAAAAAAATGTAAGGAAAAATTAAAAAATAACGCCTTTTATACATCATCGATTTTAATCTCGAAGACGTTTTGATTAAAACTAGCAAATATTTTATCGAAAATTCCACGTCTATCGATCGGTACACGTTTCGATTATTTTTTTGAAATTGTCGATTATTTTTGTTTGTCCTTAGTGTGTTTTTCAATGAAAGAAGAGATTTCTTTTCTCAGCAACGAAGTTTTAGACAAACAAAGTTTTCTTTTATCCATAAAAAAATATTTTTCAAAAGCAAATAAAACAGATTAGCGACAGTCGTTAAGTCACTCTTCATAAAGTTGGGTAAATTTGGTTAAAAAGAAAATACTTCATAAGAAAGGGGAATTTCGTTAGTCTAAAATTTCCTTCCGGAGAAAAATATTTTTTCTTTGAGTGTTAAAGCAGTAAAATTCCGAAAATTTAAATTTATTGTGAAAACTGCACCCAGAGAAGGAATATGATCATATTCTACCAACTTCAAGCAACCATGTTAGGATAGAATATGTATCTAATTTCCAAAAATAACATTTTGCTCTAGGAGGTGATCATATACCAATGATTTCTATATACATCAATTCAAAAGAATTTCTTGTGTAATTAAAATTAAATCAATCTCTGGAAGAACATTTTTGTATGTACCTTAAAAGTTATAACTTGGGAAGAAATTCCAATTTTTGTTTACTGGGTAATATTAAAAAAAAAAACTAAATATTGATAACTCATAAATGGTTTTCCTCCCATCCCAATATAGGTAAGGGCAGTTCTACTTAAAAGCGTGGCCGTTTATATGTCAGTACGCGGTCATCCAGAATGGGTTCCTAAAAGAGCTTCCATGTATTCGGGTGGCTATAATACAGCTCATGATACAGAAAATCCTCAAGGAGAAAGAAAAGGGTAAACAAATATTCTCCAATTTTTGTTTTTAATATTTTCAATAATGTGTTTAATGGTCCATCCACAGTAATGGCTCACCTTCATCAAAACGTACAAATGGCCGCAAAGGAAGTAAAGGAAGTAACTCTACGGTAATACAACAGAGCAACTCACATCGTAGCCATAAAAAGTCACCTAGACTATCACATAGTAATGCCAGCGGTCAACCCAATCATCACTTACCGCTTCCCCCTTCGACCAATCACCAACAATTGGACAGTTTACCCATTAATAACAATAATGCTGGTAGTCTAACCAGTCTACACAATTTGGGACCGCAGCATATACAATATCACCAACATCGTCAGCATCAGTACCAGCGACGTCCACATCACAGCTGGTTGCTTACACTGTGTTTTCGCGGCCAAAAGGTACTTAGGGTACCTCCAGCGTCATCCGAACCTCCTGAGTCAGTTGTATTTGAGTTGTCAGAGCAGTAGTTAAAATAATATAGTTGCGCTTTATTTATCCTAGTATTTTTTCATAAATTATTTTCTTTGTTATTTATTTTTTCTATTTTTGTTTGTCTTTTCTTAAAAGCTTAATTTATTGTAATTTTTTTCTACTACCAATAATAATAGCTAAATAGATTTTAATTAATTTCTATGCATTTCTGTTTATATAGCTTCGAAAAAACAAAACTCAAAAATATTATGTCACATCGAGACCTTAATCCAATGGTATGCTAACTCGACTTGAAGTCTATAATATAATTGAAATTTCCTACCGTGGTGTTAAATGGACTATACCTACACTGAACGAAGAGTTTTCTTTTCCGAGGAACCAGATTTGAGACGCTCGAAAATTTAAAAAAAAATGCCATTAAAAACAAAAAAGTTAAGACAAACGCTGAATCGTTTGTCATAAATACAGATTGAATTGATTACAAAGAAAGAGGAATTTCGTTTCGGAAGAAACTATTTTCACTTTGGATGTAAGCAAGAGTGTTATTATTAAGATTTTCTAAGGGATAATTAACCTTTCACTGGCTTGATAATACTTCTGTGCTTATAATTGGCATACTTTTTTGTTTTTATTCCTATCCTTATATATGAAATATGTTTTTGTTTATAAATTTTATATTGCGGTTGGAAACAAAAAATTATTCGTTGTTTCCAATTACACTAAAAACATTACGCCTAAAAGTAGGCAAAGAAATCAAGGAGTAGTTTTCACGGTTCTGACAAAATTTTCTACATATAAAAAATTTTGAATTTTCTATCGAAATAAAATTTTGACAAAATTTTCTATAGAAATAAAAATTTGACAAACTTTCCTATAGAAATAAAATTTTGGCAAAATTTCTATAGAAATAAAATTTTGACAAAATTTTCTATGGAAATAAAATTTTGACAAAATTTTCTCTATTAATAAAAAAACATTCTATAAAAATTTCTATAGAAATAAGATTTTGACAAAATTTTGTATATTGATAACAGTTTTACAAAATTTTCTATAAAAATAAAATTTTGACAAAATTTTGCATATTGATAACATTTTTACAAAATTTTGACAATATTTTCTATGCAAATAAAATTTTGACAAAATTATCTATAGAAATAAAATTTTGACAACATTTTCTATAGAAATAAAATTTTGACACCATTTTCTATAATAATAAAATTTTGACAAAATTTTCTATAGAAATACAATTTTGACAAAATTTTCTATAGAAATACAATTTTGACAAAATTTTCTATAAAAATAAAATGTTGACAAAATTTTCTATAGAAATAAAATTTTGACAAAATTTGCTATAGAAATAAACTTTGGACAAAATTTTCTATAAAAAATAAAATTTTGACAAAATTTTCTATACAATTAAAATTTTGACAGCATTTTCTATAAAAATAAAATTTTGATAAAATTATCTATAGAAATAAAAATTTGACACAATTTTTTATAGAAATAAAATTTTGGCAAAATTTTCTATACAATTAAAAGTTTGACAAAATTTTCTATAGAAATAAAATTTTGACAAAATTTTCTATAGAAATAAAATTTTGACAAAATTTTCTATAGAAATAAAATTTTGACAAAATTTTCTATAGAAATAAAATTTTGACAAAATTTTCTATAGAAATAAAATTTTGACAAAATTTTCTATAGAAATAAAATTTTGACAAAATTTTCTATAGAAATAAAATTTTGACAAAATTTTCTATAGAAATAAAGTTTTGGCAAAATTTTCTATAGAAATAAAATTTTGACAAAATATTCTGTATTGATTAAATTTTGACAAAATTTTCTATAGAAACAAAATTTTGACAAAATTGTCTATAGAAATAAAATTTTGACAAAATTTTCTATAGAAATAAAATTTGACAAAATTTTCTATAGAAATAAAATTTTGACAAAATTTTCTATAAAAATTAAATTTTGACAAACTTTTCTATGGAAATAAAATTTTGACAAAATTTTCTATAGAAATAAAATTTTGACAACATTTTCTATAAAAATAAAATTTTGACAAAATTTTCTCTAGAAATAAAATTTTCTATAAAAATAAAATTTTGACAAAATGTTCTATGGAAATGAAATTTTGACAAAATTTTCTATAGAAATAAAATGTTGACAAAATTTTCTATAGAAATAAAATTTTGACAAAATTTTCTATAGAAACAAAATTTTGACAAAATTTTCTATAGAAAAATTTGCAAAATAAGATTTTTTTGTTTGGTAGTTTTTTTTGTAAATTTTCTCCCAATTTTGGTAGAATATTTTTGGCTCCAGTGGCAACCGTTGTAGTTCCATAAGTAATTCTAAATCTAACAGCTTAGGCAAATGGATTACTTTCGTTTTTGTTTGTTTAATAAATCGTTTCGTAGTGTTTGTTTCCTGGCCCTCTTGGAAATCTATGATAGTCGACTTTGGCCCTGTTCCGAAACCGAAATTTTTTACTTGCATTCCAATTTGACCTAAATCGAGGTGTGTATAATTTCTCCCAGGAGTAAGAAATTTGATATTTACGACACTACAAAAAATTAATTTTATTTTATTAATGAAATGAGTACAGAAAACTAGCAATTTTTTCGCGCCATAGTAAAAAGTTTCGGTCTCGAAAAGGCTCTATGCGGACATTGATTTGAAGGTAGCAAAGTATTTATTTTTTATAGAAATTGTTGTATCACCACGTACCATACATTCAAAGACACTTTATTACACAAATTAATGAGTGCACCTAAAAGTATATATTCAATTAAGCAATTGTCTATAAATTCCAGATCAATAGTAAACTTAAGTTTTACGAATAATTCTTAAGCAAAAATCGGACGTAAATGGATTACTTTTTATTAAACAACTGTGTATGTTTAAGTAACCCTTTCATAGTGTCAATTTTCTATTTTATAAAAAAAACACATTTAAAGTGAAGTAGTGAATTCATATTGGCACTCCTGGAAATCTATGATAGTCGACTTAGCAGACATTGATTTGGAGGTAGCAACGTATTTTTTTCTTTTTAATAGAAATTTTCATATCACCATATTAATCTTCATATCGTATTTAAACCTCTAAAGCAACTTTGGACTTTATTACACATGATTTACTTAAGAACAATATGCTATGAGTCACATCAATTGCAATTAGAAAAATACAAATAACAGTAAGACACATTTTTTATAGAAAATATTGTATATATTGTTTATAATGCACGTCATATATGTATGTATTATTGTTTATAAATTTTATTTTTAATTGTTTTTAAAGTGTACATTTTCAAAAAAGAAAAGGTTATTCAGTTCGATAGATGTTTAATAGACTTTGATAGTGATATTTTAAGAAAGCAATTTGGTTTTGAATTCTAGGCATTGTGGACTTATTTTAAAAATTTAATTTCTCTGAAGTGATGGCTTATTATTTGATCAAAGTCGAAAAACTTTCCATTGTAGGCACTTGATATGTTTACACAAAAAAAAATTCTATTGATCTGAAGTCAATCTCTAATACCGCTGAGACAGTTGGTCAATATTGTTATCCACCTCATACACCCTACATTATATAAGTATAAGAATTCGATTTGGGATTAGCTTCTACCCACGGCTACCACAATTGGTATAACTCTACCAAAAATGGTAGATTTTTCACAGTTTGGTAAATTGGTAGGACACTTGATGCTTTGGTATATTTTGCAAAACATTCCTCTCCAACTAAGAGTTACATCAATTTTCTATAGAAATAAAATTTTTCAAAAAATTTCTATAGAAATAAAAGTTTTCAAAAAATTTCTATAAAAATAAAATATTTCAAAAATTTTCTATAAAAATAAAATTTTGTAAAAATTTTGTATCAAAATAAAATTTTGTACAAAAATTTGGACAAAAATTTCTATAGAAGGGTTTTGGTAGATTATTTTTGGCGCAAGTGGCAACCGTGCCTGTAATGCCCCTTTGAGGTAAAAGTTGTAATGCAAACTTCATGGAATTTAAAATCTATTTGATCGATTAAAATGAAAGTTCAACATTTTCGAAATTGATTGTGAACTATGAAAGACTTTGTCATAGCCTTTGGATACGGGAGCACTCACAATATTATAAATTAGCAATAACTTTGGATTGGGAGCCACCGTGGTGCAATGGTTAGCATACCCGCCTTGCATACACAAGGTCGTGGGTTCGATTCCTGCTTCGACCGAACACCAAAAAGTTTTTCAGCGGAGGATTATCCCACCTCAGAAATGCTGGTGACATTTCTGAGGGTTTCAAAGCTTCTCAAGTGGTTTCACTGCAATGTGGAACGCCGTTCGGACTCGGCTATAAAAAGGAGGTCCCTTGTCATTGGGCTTAACATGCAATTGGGTAGCACTCAGTGATAAGAGAGAAATTCACCAATGTGGTATCACAATGGACTGAATAGTCTAAGTGAGCCTGATACATCGGGCTGCCACCTAACCTGACCTTGGATTGGAAATATCATTTGGGCGAAAATACAATAAGGGAAAAAATAATGAAACACTAGGGCGACACATTTTTGTAGAAACGAAATCGTCCTTAGATATAGGTGTCATATATATAAAGTAGTCGAATGGCATAAAAGTATTAACCATGTCACTTAAAATTTATATAAAGCCAACTATATAGAAATTGATAAGTATCTCAAAACTGCACGAATTGTTTCCAAATTTTTAGTTTTTATGTCCACAACTAAAGAAGAGCCCTAGAAAAGGCATCAGTTCTTGACCCAAGTATTTGTTTATATAAAATGAAAATCTCTGTTTTTTTAGCAAAAACAAGATTTTTATTTTGTCTTTCTAAGTGTTTGTTTTTTAGTTTTTCATTACCTATGATGTGATCTCTAAATAGATTCTCTTTTTAATTTTCCAAGTATTTAGTAAAACATTCTTGGTAGGCTCTGGCATAGTTTTAGAGTGTTTCAGTGTTGTTATATATATTATACAAAATTAGAATATAGAAACTATCCTGTACCATCCATTGAAAACCTCCATAATCCATTCTCCGGTCATTATAAATCAGAAGAAATAATACAAAAACTATTCCCCGCTTAAATGTGCACAACATTTGTACACTACTGTACCTACTGTTTTTTTCTTATACAGCTTGGCATGAGTTTTTTTTTTGCTTCTTTCTATTGGAATGAAATTATTGGAAATTATTTATGCTTAAAAGCCAAACTATATGAAATGATATTTGATTTATTTGGATTTTAATCAAATATGTGTGTTTTTTGTCTTTTTTCTTCCTATTTCCATTTGATTTCTATTTGGATTCTTGTTATTTGTTGGTTTTTTCTCCTTCGTTACTTTTCTCTCTTACAATTACAGAACAAATGTGTGATGTCTAATACTGAAATGCCACCAAAAATATTTATTACAACAAAAATGGAAACTTACACTTAATGTGTATTTTAATTTTGGTTTTTAATTTAATTTTTCATTATTCTCTCTACATGTAAGCTGTAAACAAAAAGTGACAGTAAAAATCAAACTATGTAATTACAGATCTTTTGTATAAAAAATCTACATTATATAAAATTAAATGCTAAGCCAATTATTTATTATAGAGAATATGAAAATATTTTTATATTGCATTTTTGTAAAAAAAAACAACAACAAAATAAAAACAAATAAATTACATTTCTATTTGTATAAAATATTGTGTATAAAATGTAAAACAAAACTATCTACTGATGACTTTTTAAACAATAGATATAAAAGAAAAATTCATCGAAAATTCGTAAGGTCTTAGTATAATACATATTTTATTTTTAATCGACCAAGGTGAATCTATGCACTCATAGAAAAAAGTCTGCTAAACACAGCAGTCTGCTGTTATATTTTTGTACTTCCGGATCGAACGAACAACAAATTATAAAATTTTTAGGTTATAAATTTTTCCCAAAAGCATATTTAAGAACCAAAACTAATTGTTTGTTATATATTTTTGCACTGTTACTATACATACAAGCTTCTAAATACGATCAGCAAATATTTTGATTGCTGTTATGTTTCAATTTGATAAATATTCAGATTTTTGGGCAAATACTAGAGATATTCTTAAAATATTATTTTAATTGTGTTAGGATAGCTAACACCTAACCTAAGTTGAAATTTGTATTTGTTTCAAGCCAAACTAAAAAATGTTTTAGTACAATCAAGCTTAAAAAATAGCAGACAATGTTTGCTATTTCAGCAAATAGGGGCTGCTGTCCCTTTTTCAGCAGACTTTCTGCTGTTTTAGCAGACTTTTCTGCTGTCCCTACTAACAAATTTCCTTGGATGTAAAATTGAAAAAGGCTTTTTTGCTCTGAAAAAAAAAATAAATTCCAATTGAGTCGAATCAAAAATTACCCATCAGACTTTGTTGGTCTGAAAAACACAAATTCCACTTCAGTCGAATCAAAAATTATCTATTAAACAAATTAGCCTATTTCCCTTACTAACAAATTTCTTAGGGTGTAAAATTGAAAAAGACTTTGTTGCTCTAAAAAAAAAAAAATAAATTCCAATTGAGTCGAATCAAACATTATCCATCAGACTTTGTTGGTCTGAAAAACACAAATTCCACTTGAGTCGAATCAAAAATTACCTATTAAACAAATTAGCCTATTTCCCTATAAGGAAAATAAAAAAAAATAATATTAAAAAATTAAGATAGAATGAAAATTACGATGCCGGCTTTATGACCCTACACAATTTTATTCTTTTTTAGTTCAAGGAATTATTATGATTTTAGAAAGTTTCCTTGACTTTAATAATTTTTTGCGTACGTTAGTTAAATTAACTAAAATATGGGGAAAAATTATACACAAAAGAAGCATAAAGATTTGCTAAATTCACGTCTTCCACAAAATTGTCCAGAATTTCTTAAAATTGTTGAATTTTTCCAATAATGAACTTCATATATCACTAGACATTTTTGCAATTTTTAACTCCAACTTTTTCCTTTAAACTGTCTAATAAATTTTCTTGAATTTTTCGAAAAATATTTAATTATTTTTGTGAAATCGGCGTGATATCTACGTTTCTTATACATTTCAGTTTCCTTCCTGTTGGGTTCACTCTTTTTTGAGTTTACGCCGAAAAGTGTTTTTTTAATTAATTATTATACCCTCCACCATAGGATGGGGGGTATATTAACTTTGTCATTCCGTTTGTAACACATCGAAATATTGATCTAAGACCCCATAAAGTATATATATTCTGGGTCGTGGTGAAATTCTGAGTCGATCTGAGCATGTCCGTCCGTCCGTCCGTCCGTCCGTCCGTCTGTTGAAATCACGCTAACTTCGGAGCGAAACAAGCTATCGACTTGAAACTTGGCACAAGTAGTTGTTATTGATGTAGGTCGGATGGTATTGCAAATGGGCCATATTGGTCCACTTTTACGTGTAGCCCCCATATAAACGGACCCCCAAATTTGGCTTGCGAGGCCTCTAAGAGAAGCAAATTTCATCCGATCCGGCTGAAATTTGGTACATTGTGTTAGTATATGGTTTCTAACAACCATGCAAAAATTTGTTCACATCGGTCCATAATTATATATAACCCCCATATAAACCGATCCCTCGATTTGGCTTGCGGAACCTCTAAGAGAAGCAAATTTCATCCGATCCGGCTGAAATTTGGTACATGATGTTAGTATATGATCTCTAATGGCCATGCAAAAATTGGTCCATATCGGTCCATAATTCTTTATAGCCCCCATATAAACCGATCACCAGATTTGACCTCCGGAGCCTCTTGGAAGACGAAAATTCATCTGATTCAGTTGAAATTTGGTACATTTTTTTAAGAACTATCTAGCTTCAAGTGGAGACTCTATAAAATCGGGATACAAATCTCATTCATCGAATCATTTTATTCCCTTTTTTATTTCGATTTTTTAACAAAGCTATTCACGTCAGCGTAAAAAAAGGAAATTGTAACAGGTACTACAAGGAAAAAAACGTTTTCCTAAATTCAAAAACTTTAAAACAAAGAAAACAACTAAAGTCTACACATTTGTTTTATTCTGTTTCGGCCTTAAGCATATATTTGAAGCTTTTTATCTTTAATCCAGAGAATTGAATTTTAAAATTATTTCTTTAAATCAAAAATTCGTTTCTTTACTTTAAGCAAAAATTGGTTTCCTACCACATCAAGCGACTTTAGCGGAGGGATGCAAAATTCATAACCATAAATTTAATGAAAAAATAAACCAAAAATTATTAACTTTCTTTAAATTAAAATTTCTTTATTTTAAAGAACTTTGTCTTTAATAATTTGTAAATTGAGTGTCCTAAAATCTAGGTTATTGGCTAATTTTGGGAGCTGTTATTTAAAAAAAACTTGGTTCCAAATTTTAGGAAAATTTCTTAAAAAAAAAACTATTTGGGGAAGAGGAAGGGAAAGATATAAAAAGTGGGGAAGCAAAATACCTAGCCATTTAAGGTCAAATTGTTTTTGTTATGTTGATAATTGTTTTCAATTTAGTGTTTGTTTTTCTGAATTAAAATTTATGGTTTGGAAATATCAGATGTTATACCATTAGAGTGATCAAAATCGGTGGATAAAAACCGGTTGACTGCTCAATCTTCTTACCCCAATTGTCGGTTTTCGTGAAAGTTCCATTTTCGTTGGACCAGTTGAATCGATGTTTTTATTGTGATATTGTCAATTTAATGCCAAATTTAGATAACTTCATACGTGTGTTTTAATAAACTGCATTGAAAAACTGCCCAATAGGGGCAAAATATATTTGAATTAAAAAAAAATTGTGTCCAATTTTTAATATATGTTCGAATCAAGTTTTTCGTTAATTTTTTGTAACAATAAAATTAGATTATCCTTTCAAAATTAGGTACATTTATGAAATCCGGTTGAACCGGTTATGCCGGTTATTTGTTTCAAAAAAACACCGTCCATCGGGTTTGGAAAGAAGTTCGATTTCTTAAAACCGAGAAACCCCGACTTTCAAAAAAACCCGGTTTTTTGATCACTCTATATGAAATTCCGGAATGCACCCAATTGCTACTGTGAGGGACAAGTAACAGAATGACCTACTACACACAAAAAAATTTCACGAACATTTTTCCAATTAAAATTTTAATTGAGTTTTAAAAAATATTCAATTAAAAATTTAATTGATTCAACAATTTTTTTAATTGAAACAAAAATCAATCACAAAAATAATAGTAAAAATAATAGTTGGATCAATTAACTTTTTAATTGACCTTCAATTAATTTTTTAATTGATACTATCATTTATATATGACTCATGATTTGCTCCGGCAAAAAATGCTCTGATACCTTTTTGAAAACTGGGCAATAAGTTTGAATAGATGAGGATGAAAACTGCGCCCCAGGACTAATATCAGAAGATTTCTATTGCTGATGTTTAGAAAATAAAATCTGGAGATCGGCTAGGATAAATATAGTGACTGTCTCTTTTTTACTGACAAACTTAGACTAACAAATCCATCAGGATAGCACAACAATTTCTCTCTTATCAATGAGAACTGCCAGATTCTAGGTTAAATTCAATTATGGGAGGGGACTTGCTTTTTACCAGCAGACTCTAAACAATTTAGAGAAACTGTGAAAGGCTTCTTAACCATTGTAACGATGACTTGGCAATATTTAAATTTCAATAATTTTAAGACCTAAAGATCTATTACGAAAAAAAATAAAGGATGGATTTAATTTATATGAAACTATTATAGTAAATAATAAGCTAAATTAAAAATAAATACGTATTTAATTATTTTTTACATTTAACATATTATTTAAATGTATGTATTAAAAAATAACTACAACTGAAAATAAATGTTAATTTTTGTAAAAAAAAAATGTTACTGTGAAAAATTGTGTCATTAATGGAATTATTTAAATTGGTATACCTAAGTGCCGACGATGGTATTTTTTTTTTTTAATTTACGATCCATCACAAATCAATGAAGAAGACTATATTATATTATCCTTCACCTTCATATAGCCACGGATTTTCTTCCTGGTCAAGTATATATAGGTTCCAGAACAATATTTCGATATATCACGGAATATAATCTCTACTGTAAATCCAAGGCTAGAAAGTACAAATGCAGAGGTCAATATTTAAAACAATCACTTTTTTGTGAGGACAATATCCACTTACAAATTTCAAACATACACTCATAGAAGAAAGTCTGTTAAAAACAGCAGTCGATGTTAGCTGTTATATTTTTGTACTTCAGGGCCTAATGAACAACAATTTATAAAATGTTTAGGTTATAAATTTTTCCCCAATGCATATTTAAGAACCAAAAGTAGTTTTTGGTATATTTTTGCACAGTAATACACTTACAAGCTCCTAAATACGATCAGCAAACATTTTAGCCTCAATCCGATAAATATTCAGATTTTTGGTCAAATACTGTAGATATTCATAAAATATTGTTTTAATTATGTTAGGATAGCTCCTAAGTTGAAATTTTTATTTGTTTTAGCCAAAATAAAACATGTTTTAGTGTAATCGAGCTTAAAAAATAGCAGGAAATGTTTGCTATTTCAGCAAACAGTGACTGCTGTCCCTTTTTCAGCAGACTTTCTGCTGTTTTAGCAGACTTTTCTGCTGTCCCTACTAACAAATTTCTTTGGGTGTAGGAAGTCTGTGTACCGTGTTTGTTGTAGCAGAATATAGTTCTTTCTTCGATCGCGGTATAGAGAGTCAATTGCAGAGAGTCTTAGTGACTTTATATTCTTACCTTGTTGGCCTATTCAAATATCGTTAAATTTAAAAATATATGTATAGTTTTTTGTTAAAATTGTGTTTGTTATTTTAAATGTAATGTCATTTATTTAAATTATTAATAACTAAATTAAAATAAAAATTAACAAAAATTGGGTATTTCTGTATTATAAAGGTATATTAAAGAAAGGCCTTTGTTGCTTTAAGCAGGAAGCATGGTGTTTAAAAATAAAATAATAAAACTAAATTAAGTACAGGATGGTAAACAATTTTGGATTAAAAATAATTTGTAATGTGTTTACAATACATATCAAATTATTTTAAATGAAATCACTAACTTAAATGGAAACACTTCCAGTTTCACCAGTCCTGTGTCAGTTGGTGTTTTCATTTTGTTTGTAAACATAACTAAAAATAAATAAATATTTCAAATCTAACTTAAATTTAAATTGTAATTATTATTAACAAATAATCCATATATAATTTGCGATTAAAGTCACCTAGAATAACTTAAAAAAAAAAAAAATCAAAACTCAATGACAAATGAAATGTGCAACTAAAACATGTACAGGACGGAAATGATCAAGTGTTTGTTATTGGTTTCATACATGGCTCTTAAAAGATTATTTTATAATTTTTATTTTATAACACATTCTAATAAAATGTACAATTTAAATGACCTTAAACTAAACTCTTTTAGAATTTATTTAATAATTGCAATGGGATTGTAATATATGATATGATATATACAAAGTAATATTAGTTTGTTCAAAGTTTTTTTTTTTACAGTTCTAAAGAGTTGCTTGATTTTCATGTATCTAGGTCTAATTAATTATACACTTAACTTAAATATATTAAAGTCTTTTACAATTAGGATTTAGGATTCGAGATATGTGTATTCAAAGGATGGCCATTTTCATCATTGATCTCTCGCTAAAATATTTCATGTCTTCAAGACAGTATGAGTATTAGCGATGCAAACGAAAATTGCTTTATCAGTTTGTCCTTTTCGAAACGATTTCAAAGTTGTAAAACAATATTATTGTTTTCGTTTCAAGGAAACGAATTATTTTGTTGGATTTTTTGTACTCAAAGTAATTTTGTGCAACAGCAGAAACTTGCAGCAGAGGATTTTGTTGTAGTAGACGTTTTTTTCTAGTTCTATTAATAAATTTGTTTTTGTGAATGATACGACCATCCGGGATAACGATATCGAACATTACAAGGACAACTTAATAACTTTTAGAGACCAATGACAAAAGCGTAAATTTGGATGTTGTGTCAAAATGTATATATATCTACAACTTATACAATATATACGACTTAAATAATCACGTTAATCATTTTACTTAACTAAAAATTTCCTATTGTTGATTATATTTAAAATTCACATATCCTTGAATATAACGATAATGATAGCATCCTTCTTAGCGAGGGGAAGAAAGTACTACACTTCAATACTGTTTAGACTGCCTGAAGAAATGTTGTCATTGTGACTACCCAAACGTGACCGTTGCTTCATCATCGCAGCTCTGGCTGGCATGGGAGATCGTTGTACACGAGGACTACCGCTAACGGCTATGGGTATACCCAAACCTCCATTGGGATTATTCGACATGGAAGCTAATCCATTATTAGTACTACCACCGGATGTACGACGCGTCCTTCGCAACGAAGGTATTCTTGTGGCCATACCATCCATATCGTGCGATGGTGATGACATTACATTACCATTAGTTTGCTGATAATTCATATTTCGCACTCCACGATCCAAAGTACGTTTCTGCTGTTCTAGACTTGGTGTCAGCGGGGCATGATGACCCGAGGGTGGCAAATGATGATTCATTATAGGCGGTGCATGATTATTATTTTGATGCGGTGGCACTGGCGGAGGTTGCTGATAGTCTCGCTTATTCATCATGGTCGGTGTTGGTGGTGTCTGATAATAGGGCTGGGCATGATGAATCCCTTGTGAAGCTAAATGGGCCTGTGAATTGTTCAAATTATTAGATGATGTTTTATTTTTATTATTCTTGGTTAATGATGATGTATTTTTCTTTGTCGTTAGAGGAGTTGTATGATTTGCTAATTTGGCAGTATTCTTGCTGGGCAATGGCGGCAATGGCTTTGAAAGTGGTGAATTAGGATCTAGACCATTCGGTGTTAGTGGACTATTAATACCGTCTACAGCCTCCAAAGTTTCACACGATGAAGTGGAACGTTGTGCTGGTGTATGGGATGTTTCGTCGCCATGATAGCCATTGAGTTTCTCTTGACTGTTGTGGCAACTATTATTGCTGGTGTTATTACTGTTGACCGGACTTCCGTTACTGTTGTTCATATAGCGCAATTCCATAACATTACGATTCTAGAAAAAATTACGCGAATATATCTGTATCTATTGTAGTATATGTATAAGGTTTAAGACATGCTAAGGAATTGGAATTTAGGTAAATTCAAAATTGATTTAGAAAAACGAATCAAATAAGCCAGCTTAAATTGCTACATATATAGAAAAAAATTATTTTATATTTACACAAACATCAGTTGACATAGAAATTAGAAGATTTGTGTATGTACATGTAAAGTGAAATAGAGGAGTATATAAGTAGAAAATCTCTAGTATTTTAGAAATCTAAAATTCTAACCTTGTAGCCTCTTTTCAAACGATAAATTCTAGCAGAAATATGTATAACCCATGTTCCCAAATCCACTTCCAGGTGAAAGTGAATCAATTCCACGATTTTCGTGTCCTACAATCCACTTTCACCGGAATTTTCGTGAAATCAATTCACTTGCAAAAGTCTTGGTGAAAGTTGAATTATGTCCAAGATGGGTGTATTTCTGGTTAAAAAAAGTACTCGCGTAAAAAATTTGAAATATTTTATATTTAATACATGAGTTTTATTAAAACTGCGCCATTTTTAATTAAAAAAAAAATAATAAATTATAATAAGTCTATTGATTCCACTTATTTTAATTTCCGCCTTATTGAATTTTTGGGTGATTTGTGCAACCCAGCTGGTTACAGAAAAGTTCAAAAAAGAACGTGGAATTAAGAACACCAAATTTTCACGTTCGTGGATTTGACGTGAATAGTGAAAATGGAATTGAAGTGGATATCGGAACATAGGTGATAAAAAAGTCTTAAAGCGTAGGAAACAGTCTGCAACATATTTATTTAAAATATTTCAATAAAAGCATAAGAAAAACTCTTTATGGTAATGGGAGCACTAACATGTTTTTTTTTTTTAATTTTCAATATATAAAAAAACCCTTATCGTAGAAAAGTTTTAATTTAGTGCAAATTACAATCAAAATAGAATATATCTTTTAATGTATAAAACAACAATTCTTTTGATTTGACTATAACCTTTTTAAATGCGCTAAATGAATTTTCTACTTTTCAACATTTTCATATTTAGAAAAAAAAATGGCAAAAAACCTTTGTTGTTAGCACATAGTAAATCCTGTAATAAATAAATATTTAGAAAAAGTCAACGGCTTAATAAAAATTCGACCTTTGAAGTTCGTAGTGATATCCAATATGAAGTTTTACTCTATACGACAATAAAAATCAATTGTACTAATTGATACTATTTAAACAATCAAGAAAATTTAATTATTTCGATTGTATAAAAAGTGACTCATTTTCGAAATATGATTGCCTTTTATAACTTAAGATGAGTATTAAGTTCGAGTTTAGCCGCTAAAATCGCTAAAGTGAAAACTAAATCAGTAAGAAAAATGCAAGAATTTAAACATATTTGTTGCAAATTTTATTATAACTTGATAGGGAAAATCCCAAAGCAAATTTTCACAAAGTTTGTATTCCTTAAAATGGATTTTTAAAGAAAAGTAATCGTGAAAAAATTATGTTTTTAGCGGCTAAACTCGAACTTAATACCCACCTTTAAGCGAAAAGACAATCAGGGAAAAATCAGTATAACACTAGGACAACACTTTTTCACAGAAACTAAATATCACCGAAAGTGATTTTCAGATCATTTGCAGAAATTTTGGAACTTTAAATAATCGATTTTAAACTGGTCAAAAGTCAACTTTATAGCCCGATCATATAGTAGTGTAATGTGCTAAATCTTCTTCCTAATTGCAAATAACTCTCTATTTTCGTCAATTCAATGATGGGATTTTAGTTTACTTAAGCGTAAGTCTAAATAGGTTAGGGGTTTTGTTTACTGACTCATTTCAATAAGCGATAGCAAGTGTTTTCAAAGCCTTTATATACCAAAAATCTAAATTATACTCAAAATTAAATGTAAATTATGTAAAAATTATGAGAAACCTAAAACTCTTACAGATATTAAAAGTTGAAAGAATAGATCTATAATTTTCAGAATATATAATATCCAGTAAGTATTGTTTTTCATATGTAGAGAGATATGCCAGGAAACACCAGTTAGAAGACAGCCGTGGAAGCAAATACATACAACCCCTTGAAATGTGTGTGTTTTAAAAATAAATATAAAATAAATTACAAAAGCAATAATATTGAAAATTCAGACAAGATAAGTGCAAATATTTGAAATAACAAAATTTTGTTCACAAACACCATTTCCAAATTAATATATTAACGATGATTAAATAAATCTGTGATTTTCTCAAGATACAATAGTTGAAGGCAATCAACATTTGAAATTTAATAAATTTTTGCTTTTTTTTTGAATTTTTAAACTTTAATATTAATTAGATAAAATTTCATCAAAATATCAGTGAATTCAATACTAAAATGAATAGAACACTTGTGCATTTTTTGGAATTTAGTGAGTTTCAAAAGAAAATGGATATAACCTTAATTTGGGTAAAATTCCAAAGTGCATAATAACAGATTTATTTTGTAGGAAAAATTTTGGTAGCTTTATATTCCCTTTGCTAAACATACCTTATCGGCTTCTTGGGCTAAGGGATTTGGAGTGATATTCATTCGTGGTAGTACTCCATTCAAACGATGATTGCCTTTGTGATGATTATTAACACCTAAAACTTGTACTTGAGGTGTTACGAAATCTGCCTGTATATGATCCAATTGAGGTTTATTTTCATCTACCAAAGAAACCAAATGAAATTAGTATATCTTCCTTTATTAATATTTACCAAATTTACAACTCACCTTCATTTTGAGAAGTCTTGCGTTTCTTCATGCATAAGCATGCAGCTATTGTGGCTATGAGCAGTAAAATGCCCCCTCCAGCTGCCCCAGCAACTACTGGAAATATCGAGTTATCTTCTTGATTCGGTTTAGAGGCAGGTTCGACAGCAGGCAATTGTGGAGCTGGTGTTGTGGCTGATTCTGTAGTAATAATATAAATAAAATTAGAATTATATCGATAAGGAGTTGTTGATTTTCTATCACTTAGGGAATGTAAGCAGAATTTTCTACTTTTTAAAAATCTTCCAAAGCTTATTTACCCACATTTTTTAAAAATCGAAAAAGTCGTTATTTGGTAATCTCTAAATTGGAAATCTCGACTTTTGCTATTATTGTCTTGTTTTTGAAAGTCTAGTTTTACTGTGTGTAGTTACCAGTAGATTTTAAAGACATTGGCTGCATCATGCAAATCTTGGAATTTTGACTAAAAACGACTTGGACCATTTTTTACTACTCGAATATTTATCTCTTCCATCTACTCCTCGCTGTTCGATAATCTCCTCCTCTACGCTTATACTTACTTTTTGTTTCTCCCGGGACAATTGAACTAAATTCCGATGCAGCAATATCGTTGAATGACTGCAATTTAAATTCATAGGCGGTACCCGCTTCCAACATATCAATTTTGAATTTTCTCGTATGCATACCATCTACTGTAGCCTTTTGGTATTCTCCAGCTGATGTTGCAGGCCTATAGTAGGCGTAGAATCCATCTACATGTGATGTTGTTCCAGCCATGGGCAGTGACCATCGAAGCATAACAGCCGATTCGGATAAGGCCTCTACACGCACTAACTCCGGTATGGGTAAATTCGATTTGGATAAATCCAAAGCATCGCCACGTTGCAAAAAGAATTTTGATGAGGTATTACCCTCCTTATTGTCATCATTATTATAAACGGCCACAATGCGAAAACGATAGAATCTATCTGGTTTTAATCCAGTCACTGATGTTGTATAATTCTTGCTGACATCGGTATTGCGTTTACCATAGGGTATGTCATCGTTGGTAGTTTGCCAATTTTCTCGAGGTATTGTGCGTGAAGCATCACCAAGCATGCGATATTGGACTTTGAAAAATTGTATGGGTAAACCATCATTTCTGGGCACATACCAACGTAACATGACGGAATCATCCGACAAACGGGTAACATTTGGACGTGATGGTGGCACCATGGTAGCTAAGAAGAAAAATAAATGAAAATTAATTTTAAAACTTCATTACAAACAAATTAAGTCTATTTTAAAAAAATGCCTCGAAAAACTTCAAAATCCAAAAAACGCCAGCGTGAAGTGGACTGGGCTTCGGATCTGCATTTCCTGAAAACACGATCTATAATCTACATTGAACATTCTAATGAATGTCCCATATTTTCCATAAAAGCAGAGGAATTTCTAAAATATCTGCAATTGCAGATTCCTGGTAGGCAATTTGTTTTGATTCGAAATTCGTATGGAAAGATAGAACCACGAGCTGGTTCATTTGAAATTGAATTTTCGCAAAATGCTCGGACCTCAAAGCATAACCTATGGTCTGGTTTGGATAAAGGACCACCGAGACGTGATAAATTCCCAATATTTGAAAATCTCATGCCAGCAGTTCAAAAGGTTTTAAAGAAATTCTACCCGGATATTGTGACCAAGATTGAAGACGAAGACGACTGATAAAACGGATATTATTACAATAAAGATAAAATTAGGAAATGTCAGGCCAAGCAAATATTGCAAATTTAAGTAAGAAACATTGAAATTATTATTTGCAAATAGAGAGAACCCTGCCAGCATTTCAAAGTTCCATTTCATCTTCATCGCTACCACAGACTCGTAAATGTCACTACAACCATCCTACTGTGATGGGGAGCAGCGTATCATAAAGTACAAAATGTACTTCATACATGTATTTTGCCATCACTACTTTTACAAAAGCCATTTTATTTTTTGTGAAACGCCAAGCGCAACCAGCTTGTTATATTTTATTTAAATAAAAACGAAAATAAAGTTCTGAAAACAGATTTTACGCTTAAAATTGTGAAAGGTGTGGTGAACAATTTTTGATTTTCCAAATGGAATAAAGTGATTGTTTTTCAAATATTTTACACACACGCTGCCTCCATCGAATAAAAGCACTGGCTGATAGACGCTGCAACATGTAACTCGCTACTTGTAACTCTACCTCATCATTAATGCAAAAAATTATGTTAAATGTGATGTGATAGTGGTATAAATGTTATATTTTTAAGAATTTGTAAATGATTAATCAAATTAATAAATATCTAAACAAACGTGTTTTACTCGACCACAATGATGCTTTTACCACTATCTTAAAATGTGCTTTTTCTGATTGTTTGGAGGGTCTCTTATTGGCGTCGTTCTAAATTGATCTATAAAGGCACCTAATAATTGCACTCATGCGAAACCTTTTTGTAGTAACTTGGCGTGGTACAACTTCTCAATAGTGGCGGCGCTTTTCCGACGAGTTTTTGATATCGTATATGATTGTTTTCGACGTACTGGGGATTCTCAGAAGCGCCCCCAAATTCAAAAAATGTTGGCAGGGAAGTTGTGATAAAATTTAAACGCTAAAATCAATGAAAAAAGTATAAAAATATACCTCTTTAATGCAAATTTTAATATAACGTGATGGACGGTATTAAAGAATTACTTTCCTTAAATAGTTAACTTAAAAGAAACTAAACTTTTTGAGCATCATAGTATTTCTAAATTGTTTTTTTTTTCTTTGTATAAAACGTCTCTACCAGTTAATTATATCATGCTGTCATTGCATGAAAAAGTACTTAGTACGTACTTTTCTACATACTACTCATCACTGATGCATACATAAACATACCCCATGCTCACTCACACTATTGCAAATTGACTCGTTTCGGCCACTGAAATACTCGACTCACTGAACCTCGTCTCATTATGAGATTGAAAGGCAAAGTGAGTGGAAAGCAAAATAGTCCCAAGAAAGTTTCGCGCGCACCGCTGTTTCTCAATGAAAAGAAGGTGGGAGGAAGAAAGCTCCCCTCCAATAAATATATGATGAAAAAAAAGCACCAAACAAACAAGGAAAATGTTAAAATATAAAAATATTTTATAAATAAATGATGTGAAAAAGTGAATCTCATACTGTCGGAAGAAAAAAATCTGATGTCAAAGTTGCTCGGTTGTGTGAATGTGTGTTGAGAAGAAGTAGAAACAAGAAAAAAATACTACTCTAGAAAGAGTGTGAGTGAGATAGACGGAATGTTTTGTGTGGAAATAAGAGTGAGATAAAATTAGAGTGGAAATAATTGATTTTTTCACTTGAATGTATAAAACTACCAAAAACAAAGTAAAGAAGAAAAAAAACCAAACAGAATATAAAATTTGTTGCTGGCATTTTACAATTGTTGTTGAAAACAAAAACTATTATGTCCGCTGATGGTTCTCAAACGGCCACGGTGACAATCACCGTAGAAGACGGAACGGCCAATAACAATTCTGGATCAGCCGGTGGTTCTGGTGGCTCAAGTAAATGTCAAATGGCTTTAACACCCCGTTTCACACATGAGGAGAAGGACATCCTATATAACCTGTTCCACCAACACGAAGAGGTGATAGATATAAAGTTTCGCAAGAAGCAAAGGTCCAAGTATTCAATACGTGATGCCTGGGAGCAGATAGTGCGTGAATTTAATTCACATCCGGGTGTCATTCAGATGCGAAACCTCAAACAAATACAAAAGTTCTGGTTGAATGCAAGGTAATCATAATTGTCGTCATCAGAATTAGCATTAATTGGCAGCATAATTGCTACTCTGCTTCAAAATTCATATGCTTGCTTGCACAGGCCAGGCACTCTCTATCGGTTGCAATTTCTATTTTCTACTACAAAATTGTCATTCTAGGCACCCCCTCCAAACAAAATGTACCTGTTACTTATACCTAGTCAGCTATGAGTGGTGAGGATTGTGGTGGGTGACAGGGTGATTTTGGATTATTCTTGCACGCCATAAATGCATTGAAATGCAAAATATGTGACATTGTTATGCCTCCCATCGCCCCAAGATTTTCGCATATAATGCCTCTATGTCTCATTCTATGTTTGTTGATGTGTAAATTCTCGTCCAGACTGCTATTGTTGTTGTCGTCGTTTGAGGTAGAAAATCTTCTTTCGACTCTACAAAATTACTCACAACAAACCTCAAAATAATACTCACAACAAAAGTAGCTATAGCTCATACCTCCTATCATATTTCGTTTCCACCCTGATTTCTAAACAATTCATTTGCCTTTGAAGCTATTTCATAAATCCATTTACTCATCCATCCATTCCAACACTGTTCGTCATCCCATCCATTGTTAAGAAATAATTGGTTTTCCTTCCTGCCTGATGTGTATTTGTGTTTTCGTTTTTCTTTTATATATTTATGGGACACAAAAATCTACATCTGCCTGCCTGACCGAAGGTATATACAAATTGCACACCACGAGTATGAGTGGGCTATGTTTATTCTTTTTAGTCTCTTCTCTCGATTCATTTAGGCTTTTACGAATTTCGAGTACAGTTGTGAGTGAGAAATTTTAATCTTTCTACACTCTTGCATTGTTATGAAAACGTACATTGTACATGGTAACATTTATGGTACGCTAGCATGAGAAAACTATTCCAGGTAGTGTTTTGCCAAATATTAGTGACAGCTGACAAAGCATTATGATGACGAATTTCTCATATCCCAAACAAAGTTTTCGTTGGGCTGTTAAATCTACTGATCGAATATATCGAATGAAATCGCTCGTCTCGGTTCAGAGAAAGTGTGGAAAGTAAAGTTTTGGCAGACATTAAGCTACTGCTTCAAACTGGAATTTGTTCATTTTTAAACAAGAGGTATCAAAAGGCATCAATTATGTTAAAAAATACACTTACAAAAAATATTTGGCTGGGGTTCATATAGAAACGCATAATAGGACTCAAAAACAGTAGACAAAAATAAATCAATAAATTGTTAGCAATTTGTAATTTTCATTGGTGTTGATTTTCATTTTAATTTAATTTAATTTGTGTAACAAACATGGATATGATAATGTTTGACTTCAGTTTGAAATTCTTCTTAGTTGCTAGCTAATTTCCTACTTCGTATTTTTGTTGTCTGTCAGAAATGTCATAAGACTGCCCATCTCTGGCTAATAATCTGACATACCAGAGATGAGCATAATGTACGAAGTGTATGTTCAGTCACTCATATTTGTATTCTGTTGTTATTTTAGGGTTGCCATATTAGACACATTTATCTAATTGACAAAATTTGAATATTTGAAAGTTACCCAAAGACCACTACTACTTTCGATTTTCGAGTTGAAAATCACTTTATATTCACGATTACTTTAAATACATTAAATGGAAACATATTTCCATTACTTCATGCCAATTCATATAGATTCTGTCATGAATTAATTGTATTATGTTTGTTTTTATCTCTATTTCTATTTATTTTAGTAAAAGTAGACGCTAATAAAATGGTCTCATCAATTGTGTAGGGTTATCTGCTTTAAATTTAATTTTTTTTAAGAAAGTATCTGCGAAAATTATCCCTATACTCTAAAGGTCTTTACTAAATTTTATTTCCAAAGTGTTTACCATTGGTTTTATCTTTGTTCTCAATTCACTCATTGCAGGCTACGTAAGCAGTATCCTTTTCGCTCCGTTGGACATAAACAAAACTCAGGCAATCAAAATCAAAACGACCATGCACAACAACAACAACACCAGCAGCAACATATTGTCAATCATGTCATCAAGGATGAACCCGAGTTTAGTATACACAACACTGAGGGTTCCGAGAATAATGAACATAATGATTCCTTTGAAGAGATGGAAATGGAGGGTAACAATGTATCCGAATTGGAAGATGATCCTTTGGATAATGCGGAGCAACAACAGCAACAACAACAGCAACATCAGCAGCAACAACAGGAATTACAACAACAAGTAGCACAGGCGGCCACTATACACACTCAACAAATAAGTGTCGATCAAATATCGGCGGAAAAGCTAACACTCAATGACCTCTTACAATTTAAAACGGCCAGACCCAGGGAAGAGATTATTTTACAAATTAAACATCCCTCAGATAACACAGGTATGCCAAGAACATTCCAATATTAAGTGAAATTATTTTAATCACCTCTATTTTAGGAGCACAAATTACCATACCTTCGCCAACACGTATTACGATACCTCATCATCAGCCGCAGCAACATGCTATGGCTACTATAACTACCAATGGTTATAACCAACAAATTATCAGTGAAATCAAACCTCAACAAATAACACTGGCACAATATCAGGCGCAACAGGCTCAGCAACAAGCCCAGTTGGCAGCAGCCGTGCAACAACAACAATTGGCTCAGCAACAGCAGCAGCAATTGGCAGTTTTACAACAGCAACAAGCAGTCCAACAACAACAGCAACATCATCAGCAACAAGTTAAAATGCAGTTGCATACGCAGCCCAATGTTAGTTTTGCCACAGCCACGCCTACATTTACATGTACCACATTTAGTGCCTTACCGACTGCAGGAGCTGCAGGAGTTACTGCGCCCAATAATCTGGCCAATGTCGTTAACACACCCAACCTAACGAATCTGCAAGCTGCGACATCTATGCCAACTGTCAGCACAGTGCCGCAACCCCTAACAAATAACAATACTTCCGCATCGGCAGCAACGGCTACAAATCAACCTAGCTCCAACCCGGCAAATGATGCACTCGAGGAAAAAATCACATACTTCCGTATGAAAGAAGCCGAACTGCGCTATAAAGAACAGCAAGTAGTTCTGGAAAAGAAGAAAATCGAATTAACCCATGCCGAAGAACAACTGAAGCAATTGCGTGAGGTTCACCGACTGCAAGTGGAAGAGTTGAGAATGAAAATACGCATACTCTATGAGGAGATGAAGCATTTACGCAAAGACATTTCTTCCCCAAGTAGTTAAAACGGTCCACACTATTTGCCCAGTAGATAAGGAGGCAAAAGGAAAACAAGCTTGTAAATGTATTATGTTTTGGTTTTAGTTTATAAATAATTTATAAAGATTTAGATAAGTATAATACTATTATCCATTAAGTGTTTAAATTTGTAAGATAATATAAAAATTGAAGAAAACACAACGGCAAAAGGAAGAGCCTAGTATTGTAATCAAACTTCTTACAATAACAATTTCCATGCCATATATTTCTCGTTGTTCAATTTTAACAATTCAATTTCCATATTTATTGAATCTTCATAAACTTGTATATACTCCACATTGTTTGTAATTCCCCCAAAATGTTTAATTTCAATAATTAAGTCAAAAGAAAACATTTTATCTATAAGAGTATAAAACAACATTAAGAAAAACCAAATAAAGGATATAACAAATGAAATTTTAGCAAGTGAAGATTAATTTATATTGAATTAATAATTTTAACAATGTTTGGAATCAACTTATAGAAGAACTTCCCTATACGTTTTCTATATTTGGTGGAACTCATCTGAACTCTATATAAACAAATTGAAATTATACGGACAAGGTCGTTGAGGCTTATATAAACAAGTCGTATGGATATAAACATTTTGCTAACAAGAAAACAAGGACATTTGTTTCAAAAATGTTAATAAAACAGGATGTATGGTGTCCACTAAACGATGATCTAGTTTCTAGGTGTCTTAAGGGTTTTTTCTTTCTAACGAGAGGGTTTTCAAATGCAACTAAACAGCTGTAGTTAGTCTATAATTGTTTGTGCTTGTTAATTATATAAAATGATTAGGGGCTACTTACGTTTATGTTTCTTGCGAGATCCTTTTTTGGTGCCACCTCCAACATCTTCGTAACGAGGGCGTGGAGTATTGGCATTAGCTGATGATCCATGTATTTGTTTGGGATTAATCTTTAAAAGATTTGCCTCGCTAGTCTGAAGAAAAAAACAAAACGACAAAAATCAATATTAACGATTTTGATATGAAAAAACTCTAAAAGCTATGTACTATGCTTTTTACCAATAGATAAAAATCTGCTATAGTCGGTGATTACATAGTTTTGTTTTTAAATCATATGAAAAACAGCAAGGATCACTCATTTACAGACGAAAAAGTGTCATCTACGGTGGGCAGACAAACTACCGCATTGTGAATGGACTTGAGACGTCTATACATTTCTCGGTCTATGATGGCATTTTTTCTTCTGAATGATTTTTTATTTAGCTTTAATTTTTTTTTTGCGTTTGTCCTTTCGATAAAACAACAAATATTGTAAAAGCATATAAAATTCTGTACATCCACACCTTTTTTAATGCAAATTGACAACATAGACCAAGAAAATATAAAGACATCGTTTGATAATTCACAATAATTTTGTTTATTTCCAGTGCGCAGTCATTCCACTCAATTGTGCAGTCAAATGACACAATTTCCTTTTGGAAAACAACAATAACCGTACAAATCAATCAATTTGCTTTACGAAAATTGTGTGGATGTATAGAATTTTACATGTTTTTCTAATATTTGGTGTTTCATCAAGAGAACAAAGGAAAGAAAATAAATTAAAGCCAAATTTAAAAATCACTCATTTGCAGACGGTGTTCAGACAAACTACAGCGCTGTGAATTCAATTAAGATGTCTATACCTTCCTTGGTCTATGCTGCGCAATTGGGTGCGATGACTGCGCACAGAAAATAAACAAAATAATTGTGAATGGACATGAGACGTCTATACATTTCTTGGTCTATGGTGAATTTCTAGGGCAATAGTCAAAGCTTTAATTTTCAGAGAATAACGTTGTTGGTAAAGTAAACTTTAAATATAATTTTACAAAGCAAATTCAGGATCAGTGAACTAGTTCGGTCGGTCAGTGAGTGTTCTGTTCTGGTTAATTTGAAGTTCATAATAAATTACAACAAAAATACATACGAAAATAATCCGGAATATTTTATAGGCTACAAAAAGCTATACGAGTTTAACCCTGGACAGTCATCCTTCGTCAAAATGACGACGCTTAATTTAATTTTCTATTTAAAATGCATTTTGGTGGATGGGGAAATTATAAATTTAAGTTATACCAATACAATAATTTTATGATTTTTTGTCTTATACTATTTAAAAACAAATTGAATAAGAAAATAAACTAATTTTTGGTTCTCATTTTTGCGCACGATGCAAATTATAGCGTCTTGAAATAAGCCGTAGTCAAAATGACGAAGGATGACTTTAGTGTACAAAAAATAAGGATGACTTTCCAGGGTTAAAGACTTAAAACTATGACTATACTATGAAAATAATTGAGCGAACAAACTGCTTAGTTAGTTGAACTGACATAGTGAACGAAAAAGATCGATTTATGTGAACTAGTTCAGTCCGTTCATTTCAGTGATCCACTAGTTCGTTCGCGAGCTACCCAACTCTTAAAGCTTTGATTTTCACAGAATAACATTGTTGGTAAAGTAAACTTTAAGTATCTGCATTCGTTTTGTTTGTTATTGTTGGCTTCTCTTCAATCGTTATTGTTGTTTTTTTGATGCATGCATTGACTAAACTACAAGTGTAGCTTAACCAACAGAGAAAAAGTATGCTTGTCAAATTTATTTGGGCAAAGCCCTATTGACTGCAAGATGGTTGGATGTACAGCTGTTTCGCAATTACCACATTCCTCATCAGCATCCTCTACTTGCAGCAAAACTATCAACCAATTATCAGAATAAATTCGGGTAATTCACTCAACCCAAAGTGAACTACACTTGAAACTTCCGAAAAAAGGTTTGACCAATTTGCCAGCATATCTCTTTTCCTTTGCCAAACTCAAATCATCGATTTGCATGTATTTGGCTGGGTTCGGGAGGTTCAAGTGTAGTTCACTTTGGGTTGAGTGAATTACCCGAATTTATTCTGATAATTGGTTGATAGTTTTGCTGCAAGTAGAGGATGCTGATGAGGAATGTGGTATTTCCGAAACAGCTGTACATCCAACCATCTTGCAGTCTATAGGGCTTTGCCCAAATAAATTTGACAAGCATACTTTTCCTCTGTTGGTTAAGCTACACTTGTAGTTTAGTCAATGCATGGCTTTAAGCGAGATAAAAAAAAAACAACAATAACTTTAAGTATATGTTTACAAAGCAAATTCAACTGAAACTTACCTCTCCCACTTCATTTTTAGCAAAACACTGGACTATTCCCGCATGTCGCTTTTGTACTTGTCGAATTACTAGACGCCGACCATCGTGTTGCATTTCTGGATCCATTGTCGAGTCGACATCATTTATCAGCCAATATATATCAGGATAAGGATTACCAGTTGCCGAGCACTCCAATTCCAAGGTATCACTTTCATTGGTTAGAGTAAGAGCTGGTCCACGTAATATGGAAGGCTTTTCTAATACGGTAAGTTTGATTATACGCACAGAAGCTGGTGCAATACCATTATCTAAGCGACATACATATTGTGCCTGATCCTCAGGCATCACATCAACAATTTGTAGACCATAGGGTAAAAGACGTGTTCGGTTATTATTATTGATGTTAATTGTATTGGGAGAACTCCAAACTGCAATGGGTGGTGGTGAACCCACACCGGGGCATTCCAAAACAACAGTTTCTCCAGGCCTTGCTGTCACCTGAGTGGCAGGTTCTGTTAAAAAATGGGGCGGTGTACGGTCACTGTAATCAACTCTTAGATCTATGCGTTGGGGTAATTTAACCTCTTGACTTGTTATTGGATTCATGGCGGAACATGTGTAATTTCCAGAATCTTTGGCCGTTACTGTATTCAAGACTAAAGCTCCATTTGCTGGTATTACCTCTGATTGAGGTATCTTTTCACCATTGCGGTAGAAACTCCATATGGCGGCGGGATTGGATGTGACTGTTCCGCATCGGAGCAATACATGATTTTTTGGAGCTACATTCCAACGTATGGCATTATGTGAGTAACCATTTGAATTGTCTATGGATATGGAGACCAATGTTAGGCGAGCTGAAAGTGAAGCTATGGCCGCTGAGCCATACCAGGCCACACATTGATAGTCGCCCAACTTATCGTTTTGCACCACAAAACGTAATTTGGAGTTTTTTTCATCATTGGTAATGTTGTAGCCATTCTGAAATAAGAGATTTTTTATATTTAAGATTTAAATTGGCATAGAAAAGTATTTGGCGATGTGCCCATTTTAGGAAAGGATTTTCTAAGAAAGAAAATAATCAGTAAAGCCTAGTAAGCAGTAATATAAGAGTTTTGTTTCACAAAGCTTTTCTTAAGTCCGGCATTCGTTCTAACTATAGGAAAGTGCTAGTGATAGATCCATGACACATTGTTATCAATTTATGACAAAAACAAAATACTTTGCACAAAGCTTTGTTTTTTTCACACATTGTGATTGTTAAATATTTCGGCCATTTTTGTTATTAGCAGAAAAGAATTCTCGTTTGGGCATATCTTTCGTGTGTGAGAGGAAGTCTTTCCGAAGCCATAAAGACATGGCTAACTAAATTTTCGTTAACACGGCATTATCGTTTGTTTAGACATTCGTAACCCTACGCTGAATGGATCAACTCCAGGACCGGTACAGAACTAGTCCCAGTTCTCTTCAAAACGTATGAAGACACGACTTGAACTCATTCCAAAGGACACGTTCTAGGACAACTTAGCCCATATTATACACAACTTACCCCATATACAGTTTGCCATGTATTTCCTATGGGAGCGATATGTAAACAATTGATAACCAATCCTCACGAAAAGTGTTGCTATAAGGCCGATGACGATGTTATCGACTCTAAAGACCGGTATGCCCATCTAATGGAATTTGCGCTACCCAAGGGAAATGCTTGTTATATTCGCAACCCAAAACTTCAGAGGTTTTGTTATCGATTGTTTACTGCTGCTGCCATAAGATATACATGATGACTGTATTATCGGTATATATCAAAAATTTTCGTACAAACTGCCTACCGGGTTTAAAACATTTCCCATCACAATTGACATCCGTTATTCTGCCCCCTTAAGAATCTATGGTAGTCGTACAAACTGCCTACCGGGTTTAAGACATTTCCCATCACAATTGACATCCGTTATTCTGCCCCCTTAAGAGTCTATGGTAGTGATGAGGATAAAACCGAATATATTATCGAAATTTCCACTAGAGGGAGTATAGGTTGTGTTTGGATGGCTAGACTGCTGTATCGATAGGCGATTTGAAATGCTTGCTACCAAAAATATCGAGAAGTAGAAAAATTGTCACAATAGGCTAAATAGGACTAAAGCAATAACTTTCTTGCGGAAGGGACTTTATATCAAAATAAATTAATCCAAATTTTTGAAACACTTGTTCATATTTCAAATATCCTTGAAATATCGCTCACACATACCTCTTTTGATAGATAAATATAATTACTTCCATCTGCTGTACGGTTGCTAGAGTGTCGAAATTTCCACTCTAAACGTTCTGGAGCTAAATTCATTTCACACTCAAACACCACTTCATCTCCTTTGGGAGCCACCGCCGATTCGGGTGATCGCACAAAATGTACTCCCAATGTGGGGGGCTGTGAGGCTCGACAGACACTTGTTATAAAGGCCAGCAAGAAAATCACAGATTTAACGATGACAGATAATGGCGAAGCAAAAAAGCAGGATGACGAGCATGATGATGATGATGATCGAACAAAAGGCGGCAGCAATGATGAGGAGCAGGTGTTTTTATGAGATATGCTGGTGGTTGTTGTTGTCGGTAACATTGTGGCTGTCACTTTTGTTGTTGGTGCATAAAATTTACAAAAATTTTATGTTGACTCCAATGCATTAAATTCCAATTTTTATTTAACTGCAATGAAAGAAAAAGAAGATACAAAACAATCAGAAATAAAATACATACGAGGGAATCCATTAAATTATTGTTACAATTTTGAACATCTGTCCATTTGGATGGAAAGATGATTAAACAAAAACCAACAGCTCTCAAAGAAAAGTCAATTCGTTGGTCATAAATCAAATAAAATGACCAAGTTGTCATTACAAGAATTACGAATTGCAGAAATGTATCGACAGCAGCATCAAGGTAACATATGTATAGGTCCATGGTTATATACATAGTTGGTCTTTTTTACTGTGTCCGGTCCATTGAATGTGCAATAATCGTCCATTATAAAATCCCAAAACATTCCAATGCCAGTAAACTTCTTGCCAACATGTAAGGTCCCCTCTTTCTTCATGCCAGGAAATATTAACAGCCTTTGTGAGTTAGTTTCTTGTAGAGCAAAATTTATTACTAGATTTATCAAGGATAACATTTAGAGCGATATTGCATCGCATGGTGATTCTTTGTTTTCTCTACTTGGTCTTACTCCAGTAAACACAGAATTGCAATCCTCATCTCTTAGCCTCTATTCGCCTTATGTGAGACTTGTGATCAATAAATATGCGATTGAACAACATTTTCTTATTTTGAGTACCCGATTATAAATATCCTAGTCGTTTGGCCAAGGGATGCCACACAAAAAGCTGAAATGACGATGTTGGTGCCTGAGGTTCCAGTGGCACAGCATGTGTTCCTAAGAGGTTGATTTGGCGTCGATCATGGCTTTTTGTGCGGACAATTTTAACTAGTTTTTCTCCATGTTTAAGAGGTGGGGAGTTTTTCTTAGTTTGATTTTCATGTGTTACTCTGTTTTTTTTGTTGTTTTCTTTTTTTTTTCTGATGCGTTTTCCAATTGAATTTACGATTGTGATGTCCAGTTGTTGGGAGATAGACAGCCTGCCTGTTTAAACAACCTGTTTGAGAAGAATTTTTTCTGGATATCTGGATCCCAGTCATGGGCAATAAATCGATGTTATTGATGAAAATCGAATTGGAAAAAGGGGAGATTCTTAGGAATTTTGTGGTTATCTGGATTTGTAATAAATAATCCTACGCGAAATGTGCCACTTTAGCGATAAGAAACAAAAAAACAGTTTGGAGATTTTTTGTGTGTGTTGGGGTGAATTTTAAATTTGAATGCAAATTACATAATGTGCCCATCATCAACTTCGTATCTTCAAACTACGAAACTTTCTTTAACAAGTGAGAAAGAAAAAATAATTATGGCTAATAAATTTTCTTGAATTTGTCAAAAAATATTTACTTATTTTTGTGAAATCTGCGTGACATCTGCGTTTATAATACAGTTTAGTTAAAATTTTCTAAAAGTAGCCCAAATTTTCTAAAATCAACCAACATTGTCATTTCTGGTGGGTTCACTGTTTTGAGTTATTTTATAATTTTTTTTTTGCTTTTTTATAACAAAAAGTTTATAAAATTAATTTTCACTGATTTTTTTTCACCGGTTAACCGGGTTTGGAAAAAAAACTAAAAACCTATTTTTTTTAGTTGCTGAAAATTTCTGCTAATTCGAATAAAATTATAAATTCTTTCCGGACTATCTGATGGCGATTTCGATTGGGAAAAAAAGGTGCAACATTCTCGAAATTGATTGCCAAATATAAAGGACACTGTCATAGATTTTGGATCCTGTATCCCCCACAATATTATGAATTAACAATAACTTTGGAATGACACTATTATTTGAGCGAAAATACAATGAGGAAAAAAGTAGTGTAACACCAGGGCAACATATTTTTTGCGAAACGAAAACGCCCTGATACTAGAATTACTGTTGTAATAAGCATGTCGAATGATGCGCATTAAACTCTTCAACAATTCAAGCATTAAAAATTAGTAGTTTTTGATTATGCATTAAAATTTGTAATCAAGCCGTCCTTTTTAGCAGACAAAAACTCTTCTTTTTAGCGAACATTTTTGTTGCAAGGGAATAACAAAATTGTTTGGGTGTATATTAATTTTTATTTACTTTAATTTTTTTTTTTACATAAGCAAAACATTTCATATAAAATGTATTATCAAATGTGATGTGAAATGTGTTTCTTTCAAATAATTGGAATTCTCTAAATGATACAAAACTCATTATAAAAAAAAGAAATTATATTAAAATAAAATAAATATGTATTATACAACCATCATAATCTTTACCACTCGCAATCTATAGAATATATCGCAACGACATTTGCCTTTTATTTGGAAAATTTTTCCATCTTTTCAAAACGTAAGGTGGCTTGCTTTAAAATGCATAAAACTTTAAATGCCAGCTACGAATTGTATATGCAATGGGCCAGACGACATCTGAGGATTTCTTGGTAATCATATATGCATCTCAGATAACCGGACCGCATAATGTGTTGCAACACGGAACAACAAGGGGATGGATGGCATCAGACAGTGGTGGTGGTCGGTCGATACGCATCTTAACCATATCACAAGAACGACAACACGGGCAATAATAACTAACCTGGTAATGGGGGCAGGAGGGTGGAGAAAAGGCAGGGATATCTTCACATCTGCATCTGTGCTTTATATCTCCTCCAAGGATGAGTGGGCAATTGTGTGACGGCTTAGTATTACAAAACCAAAGGAAGCAAATAACAAAAACGATAATGTTTTTAGCATTTTCTGCACTTTAACGCGTTCAGAATTTAAGCGAGACTTTTGATTGTCAAGTTTTTGGACATCGAATCTTTTATTCCCAATCATCATACACATATGTATGCAAGCTGGTCGCATATATGTATGAAATTTTTGAGCTCTCTGTTAGATAGTATGTACAGTGCCTTTATGATTTTGTTATATCCTACGATATGCAATCCAAACTGCATGGTAAATACGATGAAGCTGTTCGTGAAAAATAAAAGATATCCTCTTCGAAGTTTATCTCTCGATAATAATCAAGGATCCAAAAACCATATCCTACAATATGAAATCCATACAGCATGACCAATACTAAGAAGCTATTCGTCAAAAATAAAAGAGATCCTATTAGAAGTTTGTATCTCGATTTTAATCAAGGACCCAAAAATTGTGTTATACAATATGAGGACGCTTGACCATACCCTTCAAAATTTTGTTGTTCACTATGGAAATTGATATGGATTGAAATCCATTTTAGTTCCATAACCTGAGTTTTTATTCCATTAGGGAATGCTAGAAAAAAAGGTCATAACACGGCATTATCGACATCTTATATTTTCCTTTTGGCAACAAGTGCCTCTGAAATTTTTTGAAAATTGCAATGTCAAGCGAACGAAGTTTTCTTTCGAATATGAGATTTTTATATGTCGGTAACACCGAACAGTAAGTGAGACACACTTACTGCAATAGTACCCATGCTTAATGCTGTTGAAATTTCGTTCGGTTTCCCCGCCGAAAACCAGTTTATTTTCACGGAACATAGTATCCCGAGAAGAGGGAACAATAGAGAATTTTTTGATGTTCGAAACAAAAACTGGGTATAAACCCATAAACATTTGTATGGAAGGCGCAAATACTTCACAATACCATCTTCATGTCATTAATTTTCCTCACGAATGAAATTTTAGACAAAAGCAAATCCCATCTGTTATAAAATATTTTCTTAATGAGCAAAGAAATCCTAATTTATGACAAGCAATGTAAACTCGACATTTTTTTATTTGCTTTTAAAGAAAATTTTGTACCGTCAAAATAAACTTCGTTTTTTTGTAAAATTTCATTTCTGAAAAAAGAATTCTCCTCTCAGTGTTGCTGTTTCCAAGACTAATACTACAGTGATTCACTGTGGCAAGTTTTCAATGAAGTTTTTCCACTATTTTGAAAAATCAAACATATCGACCTTAACCTAACTGTTGATAGTAGGAAAAATCAAACGTATTATCGACCTTTAGTTCACTGTTGGTAGTAGGACCTCTTCTAGAAATCGTGTTACAATTTACCAGGTCTTCTTCTGGTATAGAGCAACTAAGATTCGTTTCGACTTCATATTTATCTTCATGTACTTAGTATTCTTATTGGGCTATTAAAACAAGAGCTCGTCCGGCTCACTTCCTTGTCTACCATTTCATTTTGGGGCTCCTTAGTTGTACTTTTTATTCGGTTTTTTGCTGTTTTTTGTTTCGTCTCTTGCCTTGATTTGTGAATGCTAAAGGCGGCTTAAATACAAAAGAAAAAATTCCATTTAAACTGGAGCTACTTCATCATACTGTACTGTTTGGGGCCAATAGTGGAAATAAAGCATACGAGCGGAATTTTTAAAATGATAGCCAAAGCTCAAGATGATGACGACGTTGCTGATGGTGATGGCAATGGCAATGCTTGATGATGGCGATATAAATGAAGAAGGATGAATGACAGATAGACGGGGTCTGATGCTTTGCGTTGATGATGGCTACAGTTTTTGTTCCAGGTCCATTTGCTTTGTCAGTTCACTGCATGGCCCATTTGAATTGGTAAACTATAACACAACAAAAAGGAACAACAACACGCGTGTTTCCATTGAAAGGCCGCCTTAAGAATGGCACACCAGTCATCGTCATCATCAACCTGACCGAAGGAATGAATGGCATCGCATCGCATCGCATCATCAGTATCAGCAAACAAAAAAGTCGCCCATCAGATTGGTAGATTATTATCGATCTTTGCTCCTTAGCCTGGGTAGATATAAAAATGATCATCTTCATCTTCAACACTCCTTGAATGGTGCGACAATTGATGATGTTGCCAAAGTTGATGTTGTTTGGTGTGGCAAAATCAAAAAACGAATGCTTTTAAAATGACCATTTTTTCTTAATTCTTTTCATAAAACAAGAACACTTTCTTGTATATTTATAAGATCACAAACATAAATATTTATGGAAGCCTTTGTTTCCTTCCTTTTCTGAGTCATTATTTGCAAAAAGCAAATCCCAGACCCAAATAAATTATGTCTTTCAGCCCTTTTTTTGGGAGAAAAATTGCAACATAGAATGACTTTTAAATTGCTCTAAAATATTATTTCAAAAGTCGACTTACAAAAATATTTTTCTCAAGAATTTACGAAACCTCAACAAATTTGGAATGTTTCTTTTTTTGTTAATTTAACGGACTTTATCAAATCCCTTTGATCAACCAATAGCATCATTTCGCATGGCTGCTTAAGTAGCCAACAATTTTAGTCCATAATTCACACTTGAAATAGTTTTGTTCAATGTGTCAATCATAGTGGAATTTTCACTGAATTTTTATGAAGAAAAAAAAAATATCCAGTCTCATAGGAATTGCTGATGATTGTTATCAGATAGGAAATCTTATAATTTTAGATAGGTCGATGGTGGAAGATTTTTTGTTTTAATTAGGGGAAATCTCATGGGATGAGAGATTGTAATAGATTAAGGTTTTCTTAATAAAGAATAACGAAATTTCTTTGGTGGTTGGTTTTCAACAAACCTTATTTAAGTATGTATCTAGCGGATTAAATTATTTTAATTAATTCAATAAAAAAACTTCCCTTCCCTTTAATCCAATTTGGCAGGTAAAACCAATCTATAAAAAATTGTGATATCTTTTTATAAAGGGTCGGATGTTAATAAGTCGGATGTTACTAATTGGGAGCCACCGTGGTGCAATGGTTAGCATGCCCGCCTTGCATACACAAGGTCGTGGGTTCGATTCCTGCTTCGACCGATAACCAAAAAGTTTTTCAGCGGTGGATTATCCCACCTCAGTAATGCTGGTGACATTTCTGAGGGTTTCAAAGCTTCTCCAAGTGGTTTCATGCAATGTGGAACGCCGTTCGGACTCGGCTATAAAAAGGAGGTCCCTTGTCATTGAGCTTAACATGGAATCGGGCAGCACTCAGTGATAAGAGAGAAGTTCACCAATGTGGTATCACAATGGACTGAATAGTCTAAGTGAGCTTGATACATCGGGCTGCCACCTAACCTAACCTAATAATTGTAAATTTTAAAACTTGCAAAGTGCAAAAAATTTACTTTATAAATTAAATTAAAATTTAGTAGTTGACATTTTAATATAATTTAATGGAAATTTGTATCCCTTTTCAGAGATAATACAGTCCGCTAAGATTCTGCAAAACAACAATAGTTTCATAACTTACTTGTGTGACAAGTATAGCCGCCTTGTTTGAATTCAAATGTTGGGGTTATCAATACCATCCAACTACGATTTATCATCTCTGGACGGAGCAATCCATTCACCGTAAGTATTGATTTAAATTTATTTTCGAAAAATTAAGGTCCTTTGAAGAGAGACTTATAATAATAAAAATTTTTGGGTTTGCGAGATACAGATGCGAAAACTTTGCCGTTGACTTAACCTAATCAGCCAAGAAGTGTTTTGTTTTCTTTACTGGCAGCTTTTCATAGTTTTAGTTATGGTCTAGTTTCTACTTGTTCAATGTCCAAGAATGGAAGCTTCAAAAGTGATAGTTACCAAAATAGTGAGTGATACAAAAACAAAAAACTTAAACTAGAATACATGTTTCAAGAGCAAAATGTTATTTTGGATGGGGAATATGTAACATCGTTATCGGAATATGTAACCATGTTATTTTCTAGGAAATTTTGATTGTGATTTCTGCAAGCATTTTATGTTTGCCGAAAAAAGAAGACATTTAGACTATAGCCACCGTGGTGCAATGGTTAGCATGCCCGCCGTGCATACACAAGGTCGTGGGTTCCATTCCTGCTTCGACCGAACACCAAAAAAATTTTTCAGCGGTGGATTATCCCACCTCAGTAATGCTGGTGACATTTGTGAGTGTTTCAAAGCTTCTCTAAATAGTTTGACTGCATTGTGGAACGGCGTTCGGACTCGGCTATAAAAAGAAGGTCACTTGTCATTGAGCTTAACATGGAGTCGGGCAGCACTAAGTGATAAGAGAGAAGTTCACCACTGTGGTATCACAATGGACTGAATAGTCTAAGTGAGCCTGATACATCGGGCTGCCACCTAACCTAACCTAACCTGGACTATCTTCTCATAAAAGTATTTTCCCGTCAAACGAAAATTTTCGCAAACAAAATTTTCTTTTGTCATAAATGCAAAAATGTTCTTTCGATACAGTAATACACCGTATATCTGAGAATGCAACCAAATTTTCTCTTTTCTATACTTCTATACTTTCAATTTCATTATGAATATGCATTTGGAAAAAATCTTAATTTGTCCTAATCAAGTTTTTATTACGATTAATTTGTCATTTTATATTTGTTTGCTTTTATTACCATGCATACCATTTGCTAGCAACCATTTCAGCTATGGTTGAGCCAACCAAAATAAAAAAAAAAAAAACAATCGACGAAAATCGAGTGAAAGAGTTGAGCTGTGAATGAACCACACCAAACCAAATAGGTTTCAGTCCTCCGGGTGAATGCCTACAAATGAGGCGTGCATTTGCAACTTGAACTGCATATTTGAGTGGTTATAATTGTCGATGGTTTTTAAAGCTGTCTGGCAGGCAAACAGTCAGACCGACCAAATGACTGCCAATTTAGTCCGTCCAACAGTTCGATGTCGCTGTGTTGGACTATGAGCAATAATCAATGCTTTAGCATGATTTAGTTTTTTGTGATTCGCAGTGTTGCTGATGGTGAGCTGATGATGTTGCTGTTGCAGCTGTCGGATTCTGTTGTCGCACTCTGTATTGTGCGTGCTTAATTTGAATGTATTTTTTGTTGTAGTGAAAAAATAAAAGATTTCAGTTCATTTCCATTTTTTGCTGTTTTTTGCCACACTTTCAGGCCTACATTGGCGAAGAAATATGCAAATTTTTTTTTGAATGTTTCTCGATATGATTTTGGTATATGCAAAAAAAAAAATGAAATGACAAGAAATAAAACTAATAATAATAAATGGGAACGAGAACATGCCCCCAATGTTAACATATGAAATAACAATAATGGGCTTTTTATGGCTATTTTTCGAAAGTTGTCCAAGCTATTGTATATTGACCACAAGAAGATAATGTGAGCCATTAAATCAGTTATAAATCCCCAATGGAATGGTATGAAGACTCTTCTCCCCAAACAGGAAAATTAAGTTTTTGCACATAAATGTAAGAAATAAGCTTAGGTTTTTTTATTTATCATTATTAAGGTTTTAATAGAATTCGATCCCTTGAAATATTTTGAGTTTTGAATTCCCTTGATCCTTCAAAAACTAATTAACTTCCAGACGAAGTATTATGTGAGGAATAAACATGTTATAACATTTAATTGAAGACCATATGAATCAGTTTGTTTTTTTTTTTGTCTTTTTTAATTTGTTTTGTGTGGACCAAAAGCTTCGAACCTTTTGATTTATGATTTTGCAACAACTGCGAATGACTTAGGGAATTTGAAAAATTCGGGAATTTTTAATTGCAAAGCAGCGCTACAGTGAATTTTATGGCAATATTGGTTGCATCTTATCAGCAAAAATTCTCATTACCATTATTTTAGAATTGGTATAAAAAAATAATTCGTTTCTCCGAAACTAAATTTAGACCCCCGAAGTTTTCTTTTATTAGTAAATTAGTCTCGGTAAAGCCAAATATTTTTTTGTTTATTTATGGTCATTTTCATGTTAGACCTTAACTGCCAGTTAATAGAAAGTAAATTGCAGATAGCATTTCTCCGCTTAACTTTAACTGAACAATTTTCATCAGTTTAGATCCAAACTGGCATATGAATATATAGGCATGTCCACAGTACTAACGTAACATTAACGGAACTTCATGAAAATGGGCGTTATACGACTATATTATTGTTATACAGAAAATCGTTCCCCGAAACGAAATTCTACTTGTCGCTTTAAAGACAATTATATCTTTGTTTATGATACCTGTCGCCACGTTTGTTCTTAACGATTTTTGTTTAGCCTGAAGGAAATAACTTTAGCCACAAAAAAATTTAACTTTTGGCCTAAGATTTTGTTTCCCAGAAAAAAAATATTTTTTGTTCGCATTTCTATACAGTTCTATAAAGTCGTTAAGTCCCAAACTTCTTGGTTTGTTTTTTATTACCAAAGAAATGTGTTATGCATAAGCATCTTTGGAATTCGCTGGCTGCAAGTGGACATACGCGAAGAATAAAAATTAAATGAATGTTGGTGAAGCATCATAATCAACGCTTTAAACACGTTTTTAAAACCGCCAGCATCACCACCAATGGCTGAGAATAAAAGACACACGGCCCTAAATACCAAAGAAGTATACGAAAAGGCGACGAATGGACGACCAGCAGCCGGGACTTAAGAATCAGATGTTCCAAATTGCTATGGAGGACGACAGCAGCCCACCAGGCAGTCAACCAGCCACTTATGGAGCAACAAAAGACATTAGCTATGCAACGGAGTGCACACACAGCATCAGTCACAAAAAAGGGCGCTTTAATGCCTTTAAGCTTTACTTTACATTTAATAGGATTCGAACAAAAAGTAGTAACAAATTTTTGTTTCTTTCAAAACTTGAACTGGAACTAGCAAGCTATACAGGGCTTTGAACACCAGTAAGTATACCAATAACAACAAGTGCCATTGACTCTGGGTTGAGGATGCCAGAGGAATTGCAAAATTATTTTATGAACATGGCTAAAATGGGTGGAGAAGAGGTTTGACGGAGGGGAAACTTTCAACCATACTCAGGCTCTTGGTATTTAGTGATACCATTATACTGTTCAAACTAACTTCTTTGAAATCTCTGCGGGAGCAGGGAGTTGGGCACTGGCATTGCATATGAAACGAGATCTACAGACTTTAAACCCGTGTTACTCTTTACACCATAGAAAAACAACATCTCCTCCAATGGAAGAGAAATTAAAGCAAGTCTGATATTTCATAATAATCATGGGTATTTATGATCCTGTCTATGGATGCTGCAGTCTTGAATACAGTGAGAGAAAAGCGAGTGTTAAAATCAATAAAAACTGGCCGTTTGTAGATACAAGCTCCTTTAGGTTATGGAATAAAACAGATTCATTGTGACTTTGGTGAGGATATCGCAAGAAACAAAGAGCTTCCAAAAAACGTAGTTTGGAATCCGAACATGTGAGCCATTTGGATGAAGAAATTTAAAAAAACTAAACAATTAATTTCTTTCGCCAATTTCACTTTTTATTTTTATCAATATTTTTTGTTACGCTTTTACTTTCTTATTATCTAATTTTTTCAATTAGAAAAACTTTTTAGCTCCGACCTGGGGTAGAACCTGAACAGAATATTGAAATTACTAGTAATTTGGAAAACATTCTCAAATAAACTTCCATGGAAGTGAAAAAGTCAAAAGATACAGGTTCAAATTGCAGGGGTGAAATTTTTAGGATGAAGAAATTTAAAAAACTAAACAATTAATTTCTTTCGCCAATTTCACTTTTTATTTTTATCAATATTTTTTGTTACGCTTTTACTTTCTTATTATCTAATTTTTTCAATTAGAAAAACTTTTTAGCTCCGACCTGGGGTAGAACCTGAACAGAATATTGAAATTACTAGTAATTTGAAAAACCTCAAATAAACTTCCATGGAAGTGAAAAAGTCAAAAGATACAGGTTCAAATTGCAGGGGTGAAATTTTTAGTTTTATTTTCATTAGTTTTGCGACATTTAATTGTCCAACATTTAAATTTTGGCTTTAAACCGCCAAATATTTTCTAGTATTTTCTAAGACTGGTTAAAAAGGAACTTCATAGAAAGTGGAAAAAAATTGATGGAGGATCCCAGGATGCTCTTAAAAAGAAATGTTTGTGGAAAAACTTCCAATTTTTTTGTTGCTGGGATGTTATGCCTCATATAATTTTTTTATTTTTAGGGCCAATTGACGTAAAATTGACGATTTTTGTCTCGAATTTGTAGATATTGGGACTGAGTTCATTTGTGATAGAAGGTTTAAAAGTTGTCACAGTAGAAAGCAGAAAATCCCTAGGTTGGGTATAGTGGCAAACCGCTATTTCAGGCTCACATAGACTATCAGTCTATTGTGATATCGCAGCGGAGAAATCGTTTTTATCACTAAACACTGCCCGAATCCAGGGTTTAGTTCTATGGACCCCTTGGGAGCCACCGTGGTGCAATGGTTAGCATGCCCTCCTTGCATACACAAGGTCGTGGGTTCGATTCCTGCTACGACCGAACACCAAAAAGTTTTTCAGCGGTGGATTATCCCACCTCAGTAATGCTGGTGACATTTCTGAGGGTTTCAAAGCTTCTCTAAGTGGTTTCACTGCAATGTGGAACGCCGTTCGGACTCGGCTATAAAAAGGAGGTCCCTTGTCATTGAGCTTAACATGGAATCGGGCAGCACTCAGTGATAAGAGAGAAGTTCACCACTGTGGTATCACAATGGACTGAATAGTCTAAGTGAGCCTGATACATCGGGCTGCCACATAACCTAACCTAACCTAACATGGACCCCTTTTTGATAGCCGAGTCCGACCGACGTTTCCCATTGCGGTGACACATCTATCGCAGACAAGCTTTAAAACATTCAGAACTGTGAGCAGCGTTACAGAGAGGGATTGATCCACCGCTGGAAAACTTTTATTGTTGTTTGCTCGAAACTGAGATTCAATCCATGTCCATTTGTATGGAAGACGCCCATTTTAACCATTGAATGGAATATAAATCCCAAATTGAAGATATTTGCTCGTATTCTCCCCGGAATTGGTTACCAAATGGGTATTAAAATCATTTCCACATGTTACTAAGCCTGTAAAACTATTGTGAAATCTCAGCGGAGAAATCGTTTTTATCACTAAACACTGCCCGAATCCAGAGTTTCGTTCTATGGACCTGCTTTTTATAGCCGTGTCCGACCGGCGTTTCCCATTGCGGTGACAAATCTAGACAAGTTTTAAAATATTCAGAACTGTGAGCAGTGTTACTGAGAGGGGTTGGTCCACCGCTGGAAAACTTTTATTGTTGTTTGCTCGAAACTGAGATTCAATCCATGCCCATTGAATTCCATTGAATGGAAAACAACTAACAAATTGAAGATATTTGCTCGTATTCTCCCCGGAATTGGTTACCAAAAGGGTGTTAAAATCAGTTCCACATGTTACTAAGCCTGTAAAACTACTACTTTGTGGTTTATATGCGGGATGAGATATTTGGTATCCTCTTTTTTTTACTTTTTTCGGGTGTATAGTTTTCGAGCTAACCGACTCTGCACTTGCTACAATGTCATTATGTTTGCTCATCGTCGTCGTCTCTACGCCTGTCCATTTACCCATTTGGTCATCACACTACGAAGATGATGATGTTGTTTTTTGTTTGAGGTTGATGATGGCGGCGGTGATGGCGATGACGATGTAGCCAGTGTTTCGCGTATGTGGCTGGCTGGCTGCCTCAGCAGCACTTCATCAATTTTTATGTCTTTCACTAAAGTTACAGCAAAAACAATTTTGTTGTTTTCGTTGTAATTCTTTAAACGACGAATTGCAAACAGCTGCTTTAGAAATTGTTCTTTTTCAAAATATATCAACCATCCAAGAGAAATGTTCATTGGGGGCAATATCAACCACAAGCACACAGTAGTATATTCAGTCATCGCTATTTGAAGTCAACTTCGCCACTTTATCGCCACTACAACATCACATTTCAGCGAATGCCGGCATTCAACATGGCTTGTAATAATCACTGATTTCTGATGCTACAACCAGTCAATTTACTAATACTCTCCAAGACAGGAGTTAACCAACATATGGTACGAAAAATATTTCAAATTTACAAAAACAAATATGTTTTGTATACGAGTAACTAAAACAAAAAATTGAAGACATCTTTTCTAAACACAGAATTGGCAAGAGAGAAGTTCCCCACTTTTAGTATCCAAATGGAGCCTAAAAAACGGGGTACCAAATTTAACCTAGCCTCTCATTGATCTCCTAAGTACTTAAGGTTGGCGAGTACGGTAAATCGTATACAAAGCAAATGGTTACACATTCACCCCCCTGTTAGGTTGTGGACTGTATTCGGACCATTTTTAAGATCAACATTGTTGTTTACCAGGTACGTTTTGCTAGGTTATGAGCAACAGGCTCATCATGTGATGCGTAAAACAACTTTGGCAACTGGCAATTGCCACCTTTGGCAAAAAGAGTTTGTTTTTTGAAATCATGATGAGGATACCGATGATGTCGTTTGCAATATTGCAACTGGTGGACAGTCGAAGACTCACCATGTAACCTTAGCCACATTGAATAGTCATTAACAACTCGTCATTTTAAATGATCAAACATAAAAATATGAACAGAAATATAATTGTTTTTCTCCTGTTTTTTTTTCATCTCCATTGGTAGGTAATAAATAAGACCAGGTATAAGGTTCCCCATAAGGATGCCATTTGCTATATGTCTGGAGCCGGGACCTTTGTTTGATGGAGGAAACAAAAACAGAAAACAGAAGAATGTTTTAAATCAGCCTTTTGCAAAAATCATTTAAATTTTTAATTGAAAACAGAAGTTATCATAAATTAATAGTTTTTTTCTCCTCATATGCTGGAGTTTATCGTTTGTCTTATATTGTAGAAGGTTGAAGATGTATTTCTTGTTGCCTGATTTCAAGTTTGTGCTTCAGCAAACGATTTATAATAGATGAGGTGCCAACCTTCTTGTGAAAACATTCTGCTATAGACCGACTTGTAAGTCCTCTCATCAATTTATTGAATGATTAATTACTGCAATTAAATGGGTTGGCACTTTGTAAGATTACTTACATTAGCTTTTGGCGAAGATTTATTTTGAAATATATTTTTAAACGTATCGGATATTTCTAAGAATCCAAAAATATGAAAGAGCTATAATATAAATGCCAATGAGTCAATTTTTAATTAATAATTGATAAAAAATATCAAGGTAATTAAAGAATATTTAAGAATATTGAATTCCCGGGTAGGTTAATTTATAGTGCCAGCCCGCCATTTCGGGCTTACTTAGCCTATTCAATCCATTATAAAACCACAGATGGTAAATATCTCTTTTATAAATGAGTACTATCAGTTTCTAAGTTTAGTATAGTAACGGTCATACAATAATTGTTGATCGAAATCAGTGTTGCCAGTATTTTTCTGGCTCTTCTCCCCAAATTATGACGCTTTCGTCCCCGAAAATCCCCCATTTAAATCAAAATTCAGCAATATATTTTTGACAAGTTTTTATGGAAAAAATAAAGAAATAGGCTCTTCGGTGGAATATTGGCAACGATTTATTTATGTATTAAATATAAGAATAATAGAGAATAATCTAGCATTGGCTACTTAGGCTATCAGCTAAGGTAACAATTTAAAAATTAGAAAAATTATAAAATTCATTGTCAGCTGCAATCAGATCGAGATTTCCAAGAGACCGGTGACCGTCTTCCAAATGTTCGAAAAATGAAAATGGGAGTCCGAGGCCATGTATTTATGGACGAACATTTATTTCTAAGTATTCAATAAATAAAATTAGGTGGTTGATACATATGGAGGTGAACCATCTTCATCATTTCTATATTTATGGAATATATTGTCCAAATCAGTGATGAACACAGATAAATGGTCAACATTTAGGCTTGATTCTCACGAAATGATTTCACAATTGTGGACAAATGTCTTAGCTGAGTAAAATTATAAATTAGGGCTTGGGCCACCAAAATAAATTATTGCAAACCTGATTTATTATACTGAACGGATTTCGAGAAGATCCCCACACGGACGAAAAAGACTGTTTTTCAAATGTTTGGGTGTAAAAAGTATATGTTTGGAACTCACATTTTTTAAGACAATATTTTTGAGTGCAAGCCTATAATGTTCATAAACTAGCGTAACATGTTTGGGACATATATGTTAATATGTTACAACATATTATATTTGGGACATAAAATGCTTGTAAATATAAAATGCTTAGATGCAAACATATATACATTTAGAAATAGCCTATAAACATATATGTGTTTAGAAAGAGAGACCTAGAGTGTAAGCTGCAAGTAGATGAATGGAAGTAACCAATTGGCGCATTAAAAATATTTATACACAAAGAAAATTTCTTAAAAATTTTTTCTTCCAGTTTATGTCCAAGTTGAAATATAATATGTTTGAACAATACAAACAATATTTTTTTTGGACCAATTCTGATAATATATATGCTTGAAGGAAAAAATTTTTTTGGAGCATATGTTACAGAATCGATTTTTTTGAGGGTGCACAAAAATTCCAAAATTTATGCAAATTCCCCACCAAATCCCCAACTCAGAAACTTCGTCCCCATTCACGAAAAAATATCCCCAATTTGGGGGAAAAATCCCAATACTGGCAACACTAATCGAAATGACCGATAATTAATTATAAATCCCATATAAAACTCTGTAGATTTTAATTCTTCAGCATCCTGGAGTCTTACTTTTCATGCGTTATTTGCTACAGTTACAATTTTGCTGTTTAGTAGCAAATTTTGTCACTTTTAATAAATCACTTTTAAATTTTTAATAAATCTTTTATACTTTTGTGCCACTAAATTTTAACATTTCGTGCAACCTTTTCGCCACGTTGTGCCACTTTTTAATTAATTCGTTTAATTTTGTAATATATTTTATAAATTTCGATGCCCAATCGTATTAAGATTATATATGTAAAACCTTAACATATAACCGAGCTAATGCTTCAACTTCGATATTTGTGATCACTTTTCCATACCATAATATTTTTAAGAGAATACATTTGCAGCCTAAATCTATGCAAGAAAAGTTGTCTATAGTAGGTACGTTGGCCAGGACGTTTCCAAGATCTTTTCCCCAATTTGGGACGCTGTCGTCCCCATAACCACCAAAATTAAATGAAAACTCCTTACAAAAAATCCTAATAAGTTTTTGAAAAAAAAATCCGTGATAATTTAAAAATGCAAACAAATATGAAAATGCCATTTTGTGAGTCACAATAATAGCCGCCAACAGAACTAATTATGGATATAAATAATTATCGAATTTTTATCTTATGCGAATCGTCTTCCAAATGCTCGAGAAATAAAAATGGGATTCACCAAATTTCTGGAAACTTCTCTTCAAATTCCCAACTCAAAAATTGCATCCTCATAAAAAAGAAATATCTTCAAATTTGGAAAAAAATTCCCAATATTTGCAACACTGATAGTAGGTAAATCGTGTTACTCTCCTCAACTATGATTTTTTTTATCGTTCCTTTCCTTTGTTAATAATAGGAAGAAGAATTTTGTAGAATAAAAATAATTGACAAAGATGTGAAAATCCTACTCATTGGACGATAATTTTGTTTCATGACTAGCTTTTTGAGATATACATCTGATACCACTTAGTCCCAACCTCTTTCGCATAAGTACTAAAATACTTCCACTTTATATTAACCCTCTAATGCCCCAATTTTTTTGCCAGCTGATTAAATATTCAATGTTAACGACACAAAAACAAGAAAACGAAACAAGAAAAATGTATGCGGTAAAATTCAGCATATTCTGCAAAGCCTCTTGAACAGATTTTACTAAGTTTTCTTTTAATTTTACCTATTTTTGTTGTCTTAAGGTGGGTTTTACTAAAATCTTACTGATTTTATGAAGCCCGACTAAAGGCGGAATTGGGCATTAGAGGGTTAACGCCTATAGACAACTTTCGTAGCATAGTTTTAGGCAGTAAATGTGTCCTCTTAAAACAATTATGATATGATTTGTATTCGATATTTATTTTAAAGCATCATTTCGCAATTTCCTTTGAACTTTCTCTCCATTGTTGTTTTGTCACCAGAATTTTTATTATGAGAACACCCAAGAAAACTTTCCCAAAACAAAAAAAATGTATTAACAGAAAAAAAACAAAGGAGGAGCAAAAAAGGTTTTAGATTGTTGCCCAGCTTTCCTTTCAAAACTGACAAAACCGCATTCCACAAAAGACGATTTTCCTGCAAACCTTTTAACAATATCAAAGTAAACCTCTCACCATTAGCAAGTATACCCGATTACAATTGAATACTTGGGGAAAAGGTGATGCGGGACGGATGGGTACGGAAAGAAAGCCAAGGAATTCTTTTGTAGTCAGGCTTATACGCTTGCTGCTTTCTTAAACCAATTCTTTTATCATTTAACTGATGTTGTTTTCCATTGCAAGACGAGGGGGGGAGCAAAGAAGAGTATTCTGGTAACAACGATGACGATGACGACGCCTAACAACATCAAAATACGTTGGGATTTGGTTTTCCGGTTGCTGCATTGGGGATCGATTCCCTAGTATGCATTAAAATGTTTGAGCTTTGAATAAGCTGTGGATGTTGTTGCACTTTACCTGCATACGAAACCAATCCAAGGAAACCATTTCAAATACCTTTTCTCCTCACTCAAATTCATTGCCAGTCAATGTTATATGTTGCTTCGACGATACGTGAATGTTCAATACTTAAGGCCTTCATTTTTGGTTTGTTCTTCTTCGGCGAAATGTCTTCGTGTTGTTGTTGATGCCCCAGCGCTTTGCTGTCGAGTCAAGTCGATAACATGGACATGACCGCTGATTTTGTTACTTTTTTGCAGAATTGTTCCTCTTTGCCCAAATCGAGTGTGTCTGAGGAATCTGTGATAAATCGAACTTGTTTTGGCAGATGTTTGCCAATTTTCGAAACGAAATTGATTTTCACAAAGCCATTTGAAAATTCTACAAGGCAGGTTGGTTGGAGTTGGCAGAATGCTATGTATTGTCATGTAATTGAAACACCACCACCAGGGACAAGAAGAAGGAAGCCATTCCTTTGATTGTACGTGAGAATAAAGTGAACACTATAGGAATTAGGGAGGTAAGATATTTCCAAGGAAGTTTTTACTGAACGCTTAGCAAAAGGTATAAGCGAGGGTTGCTTTTCGAATAATGGTTTTAGGTTTCCTTGCACAAGGACCGTTTACACGCTTATCCTTTTATCGATATGAGGGGTTTTTTATGGTATTTTACCCCATTTCAAAATTAATGCAATGCGATGTCCTTTCTACCTACACAAATGTCTAGATACTCACATATCACGTTTTAATCCAAAAACCTGGTGACTAAATCATGCTACCTTAAAATTAAAGGCTGTGGCTGACAGCATAAAAACCACTATGTAGTGTTTGCGCATGCGCACAACTCAGCTCAGCTCTAGTCAGTTTGTCCCATCAATTGTGCCGTTTAGATTGTTTTCCATCGCTTCATTGCCCCCATATACAAGTAATCCAGGGAATGTTTTGAATGTTGGGGTTCATATACCAAACGCGACCGAAAAGCCACATAACAAAAGAGACTCCCTGGTAATTGAACTTGTTTGTTTACAGAAATTTTTTGCGAGTATTGCATGTTTGAGCTGCAAAACAATAACAACAACATTTGCTAAATTCAAAAAAAAGCACAAAAAACAAGGCAACAAAAATGGTAATAATCCTAAAAGTACAAGCGCATGTGCATGCATTTCTCTGTGTAAAGCAACTTATTTTGCCTGGTGTGTGGCGAAGTGGCAGAATGGCTAAAGGCAGCCAGGCAGACCGATGAAATGAATGACCAGGACTGATCGACTGAAATCGCGGCTAAGTCTCACTATAGCTGAATGGTGGTCTTTTAAAGGTTGTGATACATAGGCCTTATTTGCTTTATTGGGTCCGTTTATATTGCAGGTCAGTACAACTTTAAGGTCTCTGGGGGAGAAATAGTAGTCCAATAAAATCTAAAAAAAAGAAACCATTAACCAATTTTGAAGAAAACAGAATTATTTTCTTTTGTATTGATAGGATATACAAAAGCCGATAAAGCCCGGCCTTTGCTAACAAATACAATTATATTAGAGTAGGTATAGTCAGTGTTAGCGTTGGTCATTTTGAAAAAGTTGCATACTCAAAAAAAAGGTCGCACAAAAAAGTCGCATAATAATAAAAAATCGCATACATTTGTGAGGTCTTTTTAGTACAAAAAATGTTCTATAAATCAACACAAAAACACTAAAGGAACAGTCCCTTTAACTTAAAGAGATATTTTAACAACTTATTGTATCGTAAAATCCAGTAAAACGTAAACTTGCAATAAAGTAAAAATTAATTTTTTTCTCCTTTCTAAATTAGTAGAAATGTATGAAAACGCCATCCAGTGCCAATTTACCATCAGCCAATTAAAATAACAAAAATATTTATGTTTTATACTACACTTCTAATTGACTCTGTGAAAGATTTAGAAGATTTTACTGGGAAAAAAATTCCTAGCAAAAACTTGCAACTTCTCAAATGTCAAATTTGATTTCACTCTGGCTCACTTTTACCCGCTTTTTGGAGTAAACGAACGTCTCCAGTAAAAATTTGATAATTATCAAAAATTAGTGATTTTTTTCTCCTTCCTAAATTAGTAGAAATGTACGAAAACGCCATCCAGTGCCAATTTACCATCAGCCAATTAAAATAACAAAAAATATTTATGTATTATACTACACTTCTAATTGACTCTGTGAAAGATTTAGAAGATTTTACTGGAAAAAAATCCTAGCAAAAACTTGCAACTTCTCAAATGTCAAATTTGATTTCACTCTGGCTCACTTTTACCCGCTTTTTGGAGTAAACGAACGTCTCCAGTAAAAATTTGTGATAAATATCAAAAATTAGTGGGTACTCGAACGGGGTTAGAGGAGCTACACCGTGTAGGTTAGGTATCGTAGGTTAGGTGTCCATTGTGATACCATACGTGATTTACACTTTAGGTGAGGTGGTTAGGTGAGGTGGCAGCCCGATGTATCAGACTCACTTAGACTATTCAGTCCATTGTGATACCACTTCTCTCTTCAAAGCGGGCCCTTGCACAACGGTGGCTTCGCGTAAGGCGCACGGCGATGATTTCCCACTTATAAAAATTGCTTAAAATTTAAGCACGTCCCTTTTGTGCGACTTTAGTCGCATGCGTGCAACTAAAGTCGCACATTTTACATATTTAAAAAAGTCGCACAAAACGTCGCATGACGTCAGAAAGGTTGCAAAATGCGACTAAAGTCACACAACTGTAACACTGGGTATAGTGACAGTTTGTTATTTCAGACTCACTTAGTCTATTCAGTCCATTGTGATACCACAGGCGGTGAATTTCCACAGGTCGATTTCGACTTCCTGAGTTTTTTTTAACTAAAAGTCCATATGTGGATTTGAACATGGTTAAGCAACATGGTTGACCCGGTATGACGTTATGGTGAAAGAAAACTTTTTTAATTTTTTTAATATGATTGCGGACGCAGAGAAGCGATATGATTGCCCCCTACAGGAAAATGTTATTTTTTCGCCAATTATATACATATTGCCCAAGAAAATAACATGGTTGCAACAAGCATGTTAGGTTAAGTATAGTGGCAGTCCGATATTTCAGGCTCACTTACCCTGTTTAGTATATTCTGATACCATAGTGGTGAACTTCTATCTTATCACTGAGTGCTGTCCGATTCTATGTTTAGCTCAATGACAAGGGACCTATTTTTGTATAGACGAGTCCGAATGGCGTCCCACTTTGCGGTGGAACCACTTAAAAAAGCTTTGAAACACTCAGAAATGTCACCAGCATTACTTAGAGGGGATGATCCACCACTAAAAAAAATTGAAATTGGACTTCTCGTTTTGTTTTTACTAAAATTCGATAAATCGAAATGTCGATTTTTTGTGACCCATGAATCAGCACTCGACCAAATTCAGCATTCAACAATGTGGTATCACAATGGACTGAATAGTCTAAGTGAGCTTGATACATCGGGCTGCCACCTAACCTAACCTAAATTCAGCATGGTGAGGCGAGATGTCATTACCTTACAGTGAAAGAAGACTTTTTCTTCGTCAAGGTATAAAAAGGCCCATATGTACCTATGGTAGGCCATCTATCTACCTTGTTCTGATAGGTGCTCAATGACAAGGGACCTATTTTTGTATAGACGAGTCCGAATGGCGTCCCACTTTGCGCTGGAACCACTTAAAAAAGCTTTGAAACACTCAGATCCACCACTGAAAAAAAATCGAAATTCGACTTTGGTTTTTTTTTTACTAAAATTCGATAAATCGAAATGTCGATATTTTGTGACCCATGAATCAGCACTCGACCAAATTCAGCATGATGAGGCGAGATGTCATTACCTTATAGTGAAAGAAGACTTTTTCTTCGTCAAGGTATAAAAAGGCCCATATGTGCCTATGGTAGGCCATCTATCTGCCTTGTTCTGATAGGTGGCCAATAGATGGATCTAAAAGGTTTGCTTTTATTTTGTTTATTTATGTTTTCTTCAGCAGCACAGAGAGTAGGTTATCACACGAAATCTTTACAAAAACTAAGGAACATACCCAAAGCTTTATACTGGCAAAAGGTTACTTTTAATGAAACTCTAAACTGTAACTGCGACAAAGAGGTGGTCTCACAAAAACCAGAACCTCGTTCTTTAAAATAAGATATCAAAGTAAAGGAGGAATTTGAATTGAGTATTGCTTTTCCGGTGCTTTCTGGTGGGAGGAACCCTTTGGGATAAAAATGAATTCAATTGGTCACAAAAGAATTATTCTAAGAAGTGACTGTAAAAATATCTCAACAATTAAAAGAGAATTTAAAGGAAAAGCAAAAAAAGCCATACATTTCAATTAAAAAGCAGGACATAAAAAGGGTCTTATTTTCTCATTGAAGATTAAATCTCTTTTGAAGATTTTAAACTTGCCATTTTTTAATATATTGTTTTTTTTGTTCTATGTTATCTGCAATTGCAATAAATAAATTATTTTTTTTCTAAATTTACTTCATTATTTTTCATCTAACACTTATATATCTTCGGATATTTGATGGCATTGAATTAGTTTGACATAATGCCAATTTTATCTGTGGCTATGCAACCGGCATATATGAAAATCTCGGTGGTCTTGCAACAAAACCTCACAGTAACACTCTGACAAACAAAGTATGAATCATACTTTTGCGAGGAAACCACAAAAAAGCAATGCCAAAGTTCCCCCCATTCACAAAAACCAATGAGAAAAAAAAACATCGAGCACCCACAAAAAATGTTTGAAACATGTTTATGATCAGCTATTTATTCGACCAAAAAATACACTCAGAAAATTGTGTATGAGATATATGCTAAAACTATTGAGTGTTTTCTTTACTACACGCAAAAAGAATTGATTTCTTCCATAATTATCCGATCCTCAAAATTGACTTCCTGGAGAAGCTAATTTAATTCGATCCGGTTGAAATTCGGTATACATGTCAGTATATGCCTTTTATGCTCCACTCCACATTTGACTTTCTGTAGGTGCCAATTTCACCGGATTTGATTGATGTTTGGTGTACGAAGTCAATATGTTACCTTTAAATTGGTCATCCAATCAATAACTAAAGTGGTTTATATTAGGCCATTTTTGTATCTACACAAAAAAAAAAAAATACTTTCCTCAGGAACGAAATTTTAGACAAACAAAATTCCCTTTTGTTATAAGTAAATTTCTTAAAGAGCAAATAAACCCGAATTTGTGACAAGTGTTGCAACCATTTTTTAATGACTTTTATTTACTTTTGGTTGTTTTTAGATCTGTTCTAAAATGGGCTTTCAAGGTCTCTCAATATGCAAATAAAAAGACTTTATTTCATATTTACATCCGACATTTCGTTGGTGATTTCCAACTTCTTCTGGGATGAATTTTTTATTGAAATATTTAGTCTCTTGTCATATTTTTTAAAATTAATTTTAAATTGTAAAAAGTAACGGCACAGGAACACCACGACATTAAACAAATATTTAAAATAATTTCAAAAATAATTACAAAACTAAATTAAAATATCACAGATGTTTTTCCTTATGACTACGATCATAGAAGATTGGACGTAAACTTTTTTACTTCAATAGAATTTTTTTTTAGCATCAAAAGAAATTTAGTTTGTCTAAAATTTCGTTCCTCAGAAAAAAAAAACTGAAATGTTACATAGACTTCATAGACTAACTTAAAATTTAAAAGACATTGTTAAGAAATTTTAAGAATCCTTCCCATCGGCAACTGTTCTAAGTTTGATGTATCCTTGGATTGGTCGAACTTTCCTCCGTTTAAATTTTTTCTTTTTCTTTGTGAGAAATATGATTCAATGAAAACAAAGTTTACTAATTATGTTTCATATGTTCCTAATTAAACGTATACCGGTTTATAATTTTTCTACGTGTATATTCATTAGCAACAAAACGCCAATAGAACAGAAATTGTTTAAATTTTCGCCTACAGTGTATTTGTGGCCTATTTGAAAAAAAAGCTCTTTGGCCAAAATATTTTGCCGTTTCAGTTGTCGACTAGCCCGCCAGCTATGACTAGTGTTAAATTGGTAGTTGACGTTGTTGTTTTGGGCCACAAAACGGGCAGCTTATCTAACTATCGCTCTGCTAAACACGCCTGGAAGCTATGATTTTTAGCAAAACATTGCAACTATTGTAGCATGGTGCGGTTATGCCGGCTTTGGGATTATTTTAATAAACCACCAGCAACACTTGTTATTTTCTACAAAAAAAAAAAAAATCTGAAGCAACCACAATGGCAACATACAACACAAGAGGAGTGTGAGTAGCTGTGGTAGAGACGGTGTTGAAATATGGGATGCCATTAATGAATAAATGACAGAATAGCCATTAATGAATAAATGACAGAACTGACGACAGGGCGAAAAAACCCCAATTTCAGAGAGTTGACACCACTTAAGAAAATTACGAATCGTAATTAGGGTATAAAAAAGGTCCGAGAGAGGACCAAATTCAAAATATAAACTTTAGTGACGTTCTGGACGAAATATCAACTTTCCAAGTCCATTCCAATAATATTGAAGAAATCTTACAGATAAATGGATTTTAGTTCCATAGAACGTTTTCTATATGTAAGAAAAAAAGACAAAATATTTTCCTCCTGAACGATATTTAGACCAACCAAATTTGACATTTGACTTTGTTATAAAGTATTTTCTTTAAGAGCAAATAAACTCGAATTTTTCCCAAGTAATGCAACAGTTGTTTTCAAGCTTTTTTTATTTGCTTCATAAGATGTGTTTTGAGTCAAAAGAAAACTTCGTTTGGGTAACATTTCGTTCCTCAGAAAAGAAATCTCTTTTTTTCAGTGTATCTGTAAATGGAAGATGTTTTTAATAGAAAGCTTTTTAACTTTCTTGTAGAAAAAAAATGTTCATGTCAGCTATGTCTATATTTTTGAAATAACAAGATATTTATTTGCTTACTGCAATATTTTGTCAATATATCTATTTCAAGTCTTAAAACTGATTCTATTCTATATTTTTAGCAAAGAATAAAACAAAAAATTCCCTTTAATACCCTAATTCCGTGATTCGCATCCCAAATTCTGTAATGACATCTCTTGTTTACAACTACTGGCTGCTGCAATCTCATCTGCTGAAACAAGTTTTCCAACAAATCTACAACACACACTAGTCATTTTTCTAGTCCTACCTCCTCCATCTTCACTCCAAGGAGTAGTAGGCATTGTTTGTTTACTGGTGGTATCGGTTAGAGTCAGCAACAAGCTCTTTTTTTTATGCCGCGCGCAACAATAATCACCAAAAATGGCAATGATCTTGAACATTGTTTGCCGCGTGCCATTTGCAAGTCAACAGTCAATGTTTAGAAGAATAGAAACACGAAAAAAACGACTAGCAATAGTGAATATTCAATAACCATGAAACAAAAAGAAGATGACGCCACCATCATCAAATGATAAGACGTGACATTTTGACAAAAAGTGTAAGGAAAAGCAAATGCTATATAATAATTTTGCTTATTTTAGACAAAGGACATGAGGATTGATTAGAAAAATTGTTTGAAAAGTGAAGATATAACTCGGAGAACTTAAAGAATGTGTTTCATCTTAACTACAGAAATATGGTAAATGGCATAGTAATAGGTGTTTAAAAAAAAATAAATTATAGCATTCTTTTAGGGGCTTATGTTCAGTTAATTTACTTAATTCTTCTAAGGGATATAGCTTCAAAAAGTTGAAGTAAAGTTCTCCTTGCTCTTAGCTCACTGCTTGTGAGGAGATATTTATCAGCAGAGCAGACATAAATGGTGGACATCTTAAATATTGAGATCGTTAGGGTAGCAAATTTGGTTCTTTGCATCTCTTGCCATACGAATAGTTTTATGATGTAGGACAAGTTTGATATCAATAATTTCTAGATGTTGCAAAATCGATTTTACTCTGATTATGTAATTTGAAACATAATTCCTAAACCTACTAACTTATCAGTTTTACGTGAGTCTAATATGCCTCTGCGACTGGGAACTGATATAAAGTGACCGGAGTTAACATACCCTGCCATCTGATCAAGAGACTTTCTCGGTCCAATATTGGAGGGTAGGAATACAAAAGCCGAAAATCGATTTTTCGACTAATTGACTGTTTGCCAGAAAAAGGGGAAAAGTCGACAGCGACTTTTGTTACACTAAAAAAAAAAATTGAACTCTCTATGTTATTAAAGCCAATTTAACTTTGTTTTAGTTCATCAAAAGACTGCCATCTGATCAAGAGACTTTCTCGGTCTAATATTGGAGGGTAGGGATACAAAAGCCGAAAATCGATTTTTCGACTAATTGACTGTTTGCCAGAAAAAGGGGAAAAGTCGACAGCGACTTTTGTTACACTCAAAAAAAATTGAACTCTCTATTTCATTAAAGCCAATTTAACTTTGTTTTAGTCCATCAAAAGACTGCCATCTGATCAAGAGACTTTCTCGGTCTAATATTGGAGGGTAGGGATACAAAAGCCGAAAATTGATTTTTCGACTAATTGACTGTTTGCCAGAAAAAAGGGAAAAGTCGACAGCGAATTTTGTTACGCTCAAAAAAAATTGAACTCTCTATTTCATTAAAGTCAAAATAACTTTGTTTTAGTTCAAGGCATTATTATGTTTGGAGAAAGTTTCCTTTACTCTAATAATTTTTTGTGTACGTTAGTTAAATGAACTAAAAAACGGGAAAAATTTATACATAAATTAAGCACAAAGATTTACTAAATTCGTATTTCTCACAAAATAGTTCATTATTTCTTTAAATTTGTAACTTTTACTACTAAATTCGTATTTCTCACAAAATAGTTCATTATTTCTTTAAATTTGTAACTTTTACTACAAATGGGTCCATCATGAACTTCGTATGTCACTAAAGACATTTTTCCAATTTTGAACTCCAATTTTTTCCTTCAAAATACAAAATTTTCTTTAACAAGTGCAAAAAAAAAGAATAAATCGAAAAGTATTTACTAATTTTTGTCATATCGGCGTGATGCCATCGTTTTTAATTCTGTTTAGTTAAAATTTTGAACAAACAAATCAAAATTTTCTAAAATTTAGCAAAAGTGTTCTTCCGGTGGGTTCACTGTTTTTTCAATGTATCTTAAAACTCGGATATTATTTTTTTTGTCAAATCGTGTCAAAACGATTACTCGACTTTCGATGTTAGTCCAAATCGGAAGAAGAATTTGTTTTGTATTTTTTTTTATACTGAAAATTCATCAAAAAATTGTCGGGACGTCTAAAGTCGACTTTTTTTAATAAACACAAAAATCAAAAGACGACTTTTTAAAATTTTTAAAAAGTCCTCTTTGACAAAAATTGAACTACTTAAAATTTTACAAAAAATAAAAATTCCGACTTTTTTTTTAATAAACACAAAAATCAAAAGACGACTTTTTAAAATTTTTAAAAAGTCCTCTTTGACAAAAATTGAACTACAAATTTTACAGAAAATAAAAATTCCCTTTTTCAAATTTTCAAAATAAATCTAACACCATAAAATATATTACCCTATATCTATTATTGCCTTGATTTCATTTCTTTAATCGCAAGTCGTTCTGCTTTATTGTCCAAAAGTGGACAATATTGCGCTAGATCGATGTATGGACATAGAAAAGGTCTAACCAGCAGATGGGAAATCGATGAACCTTTACGATTTATGGCAAAAAGATAAACATACATATAATTTCAAATTCTTTAGAATTTACAAAATGTACGAGTACGAGTCTACATGATGGCAGTGCACTACATGAACAATAACACACACTGCGCCTATAATTTTCCTATAAAAGGTCTTTCCCCCGGTAACACTATCAGAAAAAAACAAAAACTCCATCATCATGGGGCTAAGGAATCGTAGGGAAATCTATAAAAGTAATGTTGATTGTACTCCACGTAGGCCATAGCCATTGTAATCAGCCAGATATCCAGCCAGCCAACTAACCAGTCAATCTGTTTCTCTGTTGTTGCTCCAAACTATTGTTATTAAAGTTTAGCGCAAAAAGGAGGCGTTATGCGTTTATGTATATGTGGAGATTTCGGTATCCTCAAAAACACTGAAAATATTTTTAGTTCATAAAATAAAAAACTGGCCACATAAAATTGTCATATATATAAAATTGTCATATATATAAAATTGTCATATATATAATTTCTTTCTATAAGTCAACTAATGCAATTATTTTCTCAAACCAGAAATTTTAGCTTTTTTAATATTTTCAATTATAGAAAATTACTTCAGATCAATGCTTAGAATATCCATCCTGGATTCATTCCAAAATATCAAAACATTTATATAAAAGTAATTCAAAACCTCAATTCCGATGACGACATTTTGTAAGAATTTTGCCAACTTCCCTAAAGTGGTTTCTTACACTCATTCACTTCACTTCTTACAAATAAAAATTTTCTTAAGTGTAAATGGCCATAACAACATCAACTTAACTTGACTTCATTACCATCTTTAGGATGGCCACGTAGTTACCCACATACCCTTTTTTAGCGGCCTGGTGCGACTGATTCTTAGCAACCACTTTGTATTGAATGCCAAACCTCTGATCAAGAGGGGAGAAAAAAATCTCAAAATGTGTTTTTACCTCTGCCTACACAAAAAAATATCACTACACTATATTATTGTTAAGCTTCATGCAATAAAAAAAAAACAAAACAAAAATATTAAACTGCCTTATTCGTATTAAAAAAAAAATGAAGGCAATCTCAATGGTAAATTGTAATCGATGTCCCTTTAGTCTGTCCAGCAAGCTGTTTCATTTTAGCGTCTCTGCTCAATTGTTGGTCTCTCCTGTGTGATTTAAATCCCGATAGTCGCATTCTAGACAGGCGACATATAAAGGCAAAATAATAAAAATCGAAACCATATATTAACTTTTTGTTTTTTAATTGTTATCGATACATTTCAAAAATTGTAATCAATAATTTTCCTTAGTGATAATGTAGTTAAAATTTGAGTTATTCCCACAGATATGTTGGGATACAGATACGATTTATGGGAATTCTTTTGATCAACAGCATTGAAGTATTAATGGTGATTTTCAAGGATTGTATTGCAATTAATTTTAATAGTGGGTATCTGTAAAAAATGATCTATAACCTAAATGGAGGCTATTTTTTTATGTATGAATTTAGAAGACGATCTAATATATACCTATAAATTATTTACGATATATTATTATTATTTTATTAATATAAAATATTACTTACCTTTTGATAGTTTTTTCTTATCGCCGTTTTGTTTTGATTGGTTTGGTTTGGAATAGGTCTTATATTCTCGTGTTCACTCTCAATAACCTAAAATAAAAATTAAATTAAATTAAATAAGAATTGATAAAGTTTTCTGGTTTAGGATTTCTGGATTTTTCTACCAATAAACCAAAGAAATTATAACTTTACAAAGTCATCTTTGAACTTTTTTAAAAAGTGTCAAAAAATTATCAAAGAGTATTATATATAATAAAAATATTAAATAATAAAATGTAGTAAAAAATGTGGCATAAAAGCGACACTGTTTCCCATACAAAAAGGCGAAGTAAATCCATTTCTACCAGTTTTTCAATAAGCATCTAAATTAACCTAACTTACTTTATCTGTTGATCATCAAGAATTAACAGGTTGGCTGATAAGTCCCGGTCTGACACATAGATGACGTCGCTAGTATTAAATGCATATTATTTTTATATAGTACCAACCTTCAAATGATTCGTGTCAAAATATGACGTCTGTAAGTCCATTAGTTTGTGAGATAGAGCGTCTTTTGTGAAGCAACTTTTGTTATTGTGAAAAAAATGGAAAAAAGGAATTTCGTATTTTGATAAAATACTGTTTTCTGAAGGGGAAAAATACGGTGGAAGCAAAAACTTGGCTTCATAATGAGTTTCCGGACTCTGCCCCAGGGAAATCAACAATAATTGATTGGTATGCAAAATTCAAGCGTGGTGAAATGAGCACGGAGGAGGGTGAACGCACTGGACGCCCGTCGATATGTGACAATGGATGAAACATGGCTCCATCACTACACTCCTGAGTCCAATCGACAGTCGGCTGAGTGGACAGCGACCGGTGAACTCAAAAGGCTCAAAAGTCCGCTGGCAAAGTAATGGCCTCTGTTTTCTGGGATGCGCATGGAATAATTTTTATCGATTATCTTGAGAAGGGAAAAACCATCAACAGTGACTATTATATGGCGTTATTGGAGCGGTTGAAGGTCGAAATCGCGGCAAAACGGTCCCATATGAAGAAGAAAAAAGTGTTGTTCCACCAAGACAACGCACCGTGCCACAAGTCATTGAGAACGATGGCAAAAATGCATGAATTGGGCTTCGAATTGCTTCCCCACCCACCGTATTCTCCAGGGGCCAAATCACCGCATTCGTCATCGAGTTCTGTTTCGTATGGAGAAACATTTCGATCGCATTAAATTTTTGGATCACCGCATTCGATCGTAATTTATTTTGTCTACTACTTTTTTTTACATTGCTGTAAACATATGGTAATAAGAAATTGAAAGAGAGTAGAATTTCAAAATAATGTTTTGTTATCAAATTATGGTATTTCTGAGATATTTATATTGTTTTTGTGTGTTAAAATATATGTGTAAAAATATATTATGAATCCAAGTGTTTTTTTCTCGTTTTCGGATTCAGACGATGAGTACAAAGTGGCAATTATAAGGAAAAATATTCGTGACAAAAATAGTCCTTTAGCATTGCCTAAAGTAGAGTAAGAGTAAATTGTGTTTTTAACATCCATAGATTTAAAAGACGTTTTCATATGTCAAAAGAAGTTTTTAAATATGTTCTTGAAAAAATAAGTTTTTTTTGAAGCGGATACTGAGCATTCCTTTCTTTGATCCGATTCCCTAAATGCAAGTAATATTATATTTTCTTAAATGTATTTTGCAAAAAAGGAATAATAATTACATTTTCACAAACTTTTTTCTTTTTGTTTACCTTTTTTCTGCTCAAAAATCACTACATACTTCGTTTTCGATAGCATGCTACCTATCGTGCTCAACTTCGAGTAGAAACAATTCGATAACGACTGCGGTGATCCGCGTAAACTACATTACGAAGACGAAGTACTCGATTTCGACTGCGGTGATTTGGCCCCAGATCTGGCCCCCAGCGACTTTTTCTTGTTCTCAGACCTCAAAAGGATGCTCGCAGGGAAAAAATTTGGCTGCAATGAAGAGGTGATCGCCGAAACTGAGGTCTATTTTGAGGCAAAACCGGAGGAGTACTACCAAAATGGTATCAAAAAACTGGAAGGTCGTTATAATCGTTGTATCGCCCTTGCAGGGAACTATGTTGAATAATAAAAACGAATTTTGACAAAAAAATGTGTTTTTCTTTGTTAGACTTATCTTATCAGCCAACCTGTTATTTTGGTAGATTTTGCAAATTATTCCTCTCCATCTAAGATGTACTTCACAAATTTTCTATAGAAATAAACTTTTGACAAAATTTTCTATAAAAATAAAATTTTGACAAAATTTTCTAAAGAAATAAAATTTTGACAAAATATTCTACAGAAATAAAATTTTGACAAAATTTTCTACAGAAATAAACTTTTGACAAAATTTTCTATAGAAATAAAACTTTGAACAACATTTTCTATAGAAATAAAATTTTACAAAATAAGATTTTTTGTTTGATAGTTTTCTTTGGTAAGTTTTTCTCCAAATTTTGGTTGAATTTTTTGAGCTCCAGTGGTAACCGTGGTTCCTACCCATCAGCGTTGCCAATTTAGCTTTTTTCCCGCTAGATTTGGCTTTTTTTGAAGACGTATAGCGGGGAAAAAATGCATTTAGCTTTTAGCTTTTTTTCTGGCTTTTTTTCATGACCCTTTTAGCTATTTTTGGCTTTTTTATTTTCGACATGTTCCTATTGAAATATGGATAAAACTTCGTTTTTATCTAAGTCTTGCTGCCAGAATAAGGTTTTCCGCATATTCCAAAGCTCAATTGAAGCCTTAATAATTATTCCAGCCATTATGCGGGCATTTTTGCAGCAAAGACACCTTGTTTTTTCCTCGTATTCATAAAAGTTATCGTAAACTTTAAATCTACTATTACCATACAAATTCCTTATATAAACTGTCAGTAAATGATTAGGAATAATAGCATTTGACTCGTTTATCCTTTTTATCCTATAATACGTATTCTAAAGTTATTATGATATTACTAAATTAAAATAGTAGATGTGAATTGCTTTGTACACTGAAAAAATATTGTCATGAGGCCAAAGATTTCATGTCTTTAAAATACGAACGCGAATTTTGGTTATAATAGCATTTGTGAATTTCTCTTATATGTTATAAACTGTTTTCCTTGTCCAAAAGCCGATAAAATCGTTTTGTCCTTATAGTTAAGTGATTCAACGTAAAAATGGGTATCTTTTCATGAAAGAAGGCTAAGGTCAATTCTAAAAAATTCTTAAAATTAATTAAATACACCCAGAGAAGGAATATGATCACATCAAACATGTTTTAAGAGCAAAATGTTATTTTTGGGTGGTGTCCATGTAACATGGTTTTCGCAACCATGTTATTTTCTCGGAAATCATGTATCTGATTTCGGCAAGCAGTTTATATTTGACGATAAAATAACATTTTAGTGACAAACATGTTACATGGCCACCATACAAAAATAACATTTTGCTCTTGAAACATGTTTGAGGTGATCATATTCCTTCTCTGCGTGTAGTCTTTAAATTTGTGGAGTTTTTGTATCTTGACCACAAACCAAAATAGCGTTCAAAAATAGAAGAGGTTTTGCAACATTTTATTTTAAAAACGTATACACAGAATAATTTCTACTTAAAGTCGAGTCTGAATTTGGAAATTTAAGTTGTCGTTAGCACGTTTTTAAAGCACTGTGATAGCTCATGAAAAGCTGAAAAAAACGAATATATTAATATTTGACTCTGAATCAATACCAAAATCATTAGTGTACAAAATCTTTGGAACCGAACATAGAAATAATTAAGGAAATAAAGTTTTGAATGTGGTATTATTTTTTTAACATCAAAAAAATGCAATAAAAAATTCGTAGTTATAGGATCAAAACAAATCTGCTATTTATTAATGGAATGGATTTACATTTACGAAAATTGGACAATAGGTTTGTATGGGAAATTTTCGAATAAAAGTTATTCAGTATAAACTTGCAAGACAGTTAGAATGTGTTTTATTCTCTTGGGTGATATTAGGAGAAGTGTACACGTTCAGGAATTTATCATTAATTCAGTTAAAACGAAATATATTGATATTTTGATGATTAACCTGATTAAGCTGATAATTGCAAGTTTACCGGGAAAAAAGTTTTTACTAGGAAATATGAATGAAGGACTTCCAGTAAAAATTTGTGATAGTAATCAAAATGTATCGAGTACGCAAACAGAGCTAATATGACATAGATTTTCTTACAGTCTCACAGAAATGGAAATAAAATGAATACAATTAAAATAATATGCATTTTAAGTGAAATAAAGCCTTTAAGTTTGTTAAATTTCAATCAAAAATGTGACTTTTGATACAAAAAAATTTAGCTTTTTTTTTAGCTATTTTTTAACATTTTTTAGCTTTTTTTGGCTAGTTTTTTGGACAAATCTAGCGGTTTTTGGTGAAACAATTCTGGCAACGCTGCTACCCATTTTCTTTTCTAAACTATGTGTAAAAAAATATGTTACAAAAAAAGAAATAAATATATTCCACTCTTCCTTTTCCTTTTAGATCATAAATGTCAGGGTTGCTTTTCTATGATCGATATCACAAGAAACAAAGTTATCTTTGACTGTTGTGGCAATTATTTTGCATAAATAATAAAAAATGTAGTCTTTTTACTGGAAATTCTAAACCATATTGAATAGCATTTCATTTCTCTTTGCATAGAAAATTTGGCCCCAAGACTAATTTACTGTCTTATCATCAATGTCAAAACAACTATTAAAAGTTTCATTTATAAACTGTTATATTGACATTTGAATAGCGCAAAATATAATTTGCTTTCAAATCACTGAACCTGACGAAATTCCCGAAACGGGTGTCAGATTACAAATGATCACAGAAAATGAGGAGAAGAAGCCAAATATTCATAAATGGTTTATGTAAATTAGCAATGAAGACAACATTAGAAAACGACAAACTCTAAAAAAACAATATATTTAAATTTTTTGTGTAAAAAAATAACCACTAGCAAAGAAACAAAGAAAACTAAGAAATGTTCGCTAAATTAACAATAATGGTATTGGGTATCAAAGTAACCGTTAAATTTTTACCTATGAGAAGTTTTTTCCTTTGTCCAAATTTATTAGCTAATTTCAGTCTATTATTGTTATAATGCTTAATTAAAAGTGCTGTATTTTTAATTTGAATTTAGAAGTGATTTTCTTGCCTGCGAAATGATTAATATTTTACAAATTGCTGGCACAGTTATTAAAAAAATTATTTGACACAATTTATACATATTTCATATTATGGAAATGTTTTTTTGTCGAAAACCAAACTCCCAGAAATTAACATGAACGATAATAAAAATGCCCACAAAAACTTGGTAGGGTTCCCAACATAATTTCCTTAGACTTAATGACTACAATAGGTGTGTCTAATATAAATTAATTTATTTTATATACATATTTTTTTCAATTATCATGTTCAGTATGTTTAATTTTATGAGAAGTTTTTATTATGCATTTTCAAAGGGAATTTTGTTGTAACCATTAAACGGTTGGTAAAAAAGTTTTGTTTAAATTAATTTAACTGGGGTTAATGTAATTTATGGACATTTTCATGTAGCCCTTTTAAGAGAAAGTTACTTGCAGTTATCTGCTGTCAATTTTATCTAAAGAAATTAGCTGTCAAGTTTCTAACTGGTATATATGAGTATATAGGCAGGATGTCGGTATGAATCAAAATATCGTTATCTTCATAAAAATCGTAGTTAATCTAGTTTAGAATTTAAATTTTATTTTTAATTTGCCTGCCTCAAAAATGTATTTATTTCATTTAATTAAATTAAAAAAAAAATCTTTTTTAAATTTGAAAAGTTTTTTTTTTATAAATTCTTTATTCTTTATACTAAAACTCAGTATTACCATTTCTCATATTTCAATGACACCGTTAAATTTTTCCAAGAAATTCTTACCTGCAAACCAGAATTTGCTGTAAGCAAAAGAACGGTATTGCTAAAATTCCATGTTTTTCGTTTCTTATCAAGAATTCTTATCTTCAAAAATAACATTTACATACCAGCAAATAAGTTAAAAAAAATTGTGCATATAAGTGAACATAATATGCGTGTGTCAAACTCGTTTGCAAAATCAACTTTTTCCTCTTTGCCATACAAAAGTGACGCATTTGGTTTGGACTGTCATTACAAGACGCATACCAAAAGTGCTATGGCTCTTACCAAGAAAAAATTAAAAAAAAAAAACTTAAAACTTAAAAAATATACAAAAAACAGTTTTTTCTTTAAATTAGTTTATGATGAAAAAATATATTCATAAAAAAAGATAAAGAAAGGAATTTCTTAATCCTTAACATTTCTCATACACTATTTGAACTTTCAAAGTAACAAAATCTTGGAAACAAGTTGTTATGGCAAACTTGATTTAATTTGGCCTGAAGAGATCCAATGACAGTATTAAAACCCCAAAAAGAAAAAAAAATACCAAACTGGATTACCATTTGCAAAACCTCAATGTTACGCATGCGCCTTGCAAGTTTGCCACAAGCCTACTTATGTATTGGGTTTCATTTGGTTCATTTCGTTTCACTTTTGGTAATTTTTTATAATGTAATTTGTCATACTTAGACAGGTGAAAATATTTAATTGTGACCTTACTTTTAAGAGGGGCTTTAATAATTTATTTATTCCATTTGCTTTCCATATGTAATAAAAGTCAGATAGATAAAAATTTATTCGTCAAAAGCGTGGTGCATGGTGGTGAATGAGTCTGTTTTCTTCGCCATCGTAAATTTTTAAACCATTGATTCATTTCACGCAATATACAAATTAATTTTTTATCTCTTAATTTTTGCATTTACAATGTGAAGAAATCTACTGATAACTTCTAATTTAGCAAAACAAAAAATGAAAATACCGACCCATGTAGACTGATGGACAGCCAAATAATCCGATAAATTAGCCATGCGTGATTTTAATTATAGCCTTTTTGCTGTTTCATAAACAAGGGAATAGCAAGATGATGAAAAGAGAGATTTTTCTTAGATTTTAATGGAAATAATATGCAATTTTCGTTCTTTAGGAAAAAAGTGAAATTTTATTTTTATTTCACATGAAATTATAATATTAGATCTAGTGCTAAAAGTAGATCAATATTTTTCTTTTGAAAATTAAGTCTCAAGATGTGAGATTTAGCAAAGCTCGATGGCAAACGAAGACATCGTACAGATTTTTTTTTGTATAAAATAACTAAGTTTTTCTTCTACAAAAACAAATTATAGTAAACAAATAATAATAATAAATATTATTTTTCCAACAAAAAATTCTTATTCATTTATTTTGTTTTAATTTAATTCATTACAAAAGAATTTTGCTAAAGTCATGGTTTTTAAGTTGCATAAAAATGGTAGTTAGACTATCGAATCCAATTCGATACTACTAATCAATGAGTGCTGAATTCTTATCATTGAGTACTGTCTCATTCTATGTTTAGGTCAATGATGTGGTATAAACCTTATGGGGATTTTGATTCGAATAAAAAGTGCAACGTTTCCGTTTTGTGACGACCTTATCAAAACCTTTCAATTTCGGAAAGTAGTGTTACCCTAGGGCAACAATTTTTCAACGGAATCGTCCTTACACATGCTAACTATTGCACCGGATCGAAAACCTCTACAGTCAGTACCCAACTTTCTGTTATATTCGTAATTTTTATTTATATTCGGAATTTTTTTCTGGTTACAAATAACCGTATAAAAATTGGTGGATCTAATTAGATATGATTAGATCTCAAAATTGGCTGCTTTAGATCTAAGCACCGTGGTGCAATGGTTACCATGCCCGCCTTGCATACACAAGGTCGTGGGTTCGATTCCTGCTTCGACCGAACACCAAAAAGTTTTTCAGCGGTGGATTATCCCACCTCAGTAATGCTGGTGACATTTCTGAGGGTTTCAAAGCTTCTCTAAGTGGTTTCACTGCAATGTGGAACGCCGTTCGGACTCGGCTATAAAAAGGAGGTCCCTTTTCATTGAGCTTAACATGGAATCGGGCAGCACTCAGTGATAAGAGAGAAGTTCACCAATGTGGTATCACAATGGACTGAATAGTCTAAGTGAGCCTGATACATCGGGCTGCCACCTAACCTAACCTAACCTAGACCTAAGCAATTTACCCAGATATGATGAGACAGAATTAGATATAATTATATATAATTCCATATATGACGATATCTAACATCAGATCAACTATATATAAGGATAGATATAATTGTATTTAAGACTTTAGATCTAGGCCAATATTGGGATCTGATCAGATCTAATTCCATAGTAATTAGATCTGACTATTTTTCGGATCTGCTCATATCTAATCGTATCAAATTAGATCTCTCCATTTTTACTCGGGTATTATAAATAAATAAATAAATAATGTTACACCGCAGTGACACTCAAAAGTTGTTATATCCAAGCAATAGCACAAAAGTAAAATCGTGGGGCCACAGGACCAAGCAGTTGCTTTACACAACAAAAATTTTGTTATGATTTTAGCAATTGAGGCGCCTGGTGATTGTAGCTAAATTTCAGCCAATTGCCTATTTGTCTCAGGTACTTTTGTTGAACAAGATACAAATGCCCCTAATGTCATATTGCATTTATTGTCTTTAGATATATGGGACGAAGTTTGCGAAACAAGCAACAGCCCAAAAGTGAAATTGTGCGGGCCACAGGAGCTACAATCTTCTACAATTTTGTTATGATTTCAACAAAAAAAGGTGTCTAAATTTCAGCTAATTCCTTATTTGTCAAAGACACTTTTAGTGACCAAGATGCAGATGCCCCTAATGTCATATTGCATTGTCTTTAGATACATTGGACGAAGTTTGCGAAACAAGCAAAAGCCCAAAAGTAAAATCGTAGGGGCCCAGGACCTAGCAGTTGCTTTACACAGCAATTTCACGAAAAATTTTCCAATTAAAATTTTAATTGAGTTTTAAAAAATATTCAATTAAAAATTTAATTGAATCAACAAATTTTTTAATTGAAACAAAAATTAATCACAAAAATTAATAGTATCAATTAATTTTTTAATTGGATCAATTAATTTTTTAATTGACCTTCAATTAATTTTTTAATTAATACTATCATTTCTGTGATTGAAGACATTTCAATTAAAAAATTAATTGGATCAATTAATTTCGTGATTGAATCAGAAAAAAATTTTTTTGTGTGATGGTTAGAGCTACAATATTCTAAAATTTTGTTATGACTTCAGCAATCGAGGCTCCTGGTAATTGTAGCTAAATGTCAGCCAATTGCCTATTTAGCTCAGGTACTTTTGGTGACCAAGGTACAGATTCCCCTAATGTGATATTGCATTTATTGTCTTTAGATATATGGGACGAAGTTTGCACAACAAAGGCAGATATGCTATGCAAGATTTCGCTGTGGTCTAAATAAGAATAGTCTGGCGGAACATCTCCTTAAGAAGAAATGTAAACTACCGAATTTCTAATGTTTTCATTAAATTTTTACATATATCGTTCCACACTTAATATTGAAATAGGGTTTGGTCTCTACTTACAAGACCTGATAACTTTAGAGTGTTAATTTCTCAACGAAATGATTAAGCTAGGGATTCTAATCAGAAATTATAAACAATTGACATTTGCAAATATCGATTTTCGACTTTTCCACATATTGAAAACTTCGATCCAACTCAGATTCGATCTCTTTGAATTATTTTTCGACATTAAATTCGTATCTTTATAATCGACTTTTTGAATTTTACGGTTCTAAAAATCGATTATGAACCCCCGAAAATTTGATTCTGAAATGAAACGAAAAAAGTCGATTAATTGACATTGCATATTACAAAATAGTAAGTTTCTTTTGTATCAGTCCGCAAGGCTAAGTACTTATCTGAAATCAACATGGCCATTTTATTGAACAGATTTACTTTGATATTTATTTTTTACATAATTTCCTATAGAATAGTATTATCAATATTACCATTTCAATCTTTCACTTCCGCTGTTATGAAGATATCACAATGTCAACTTGCATTTATCAGTATTACAGAATTCTTGCAACATCATCGTTCTTTTGATAAATGATTTGCAGATGGCGTCGTTGGGTATTAATGGATGGGTTTTTTTCTCTCATCGACTATCTACAAAAATAGTGTTCATGGCTCTTTGTTGGCCAAATTCGAATGTAAATCTGTGTTAATTATGTTATAAATGTCTTTGGTCTCTTCATACGAGTATATTATCCATTGGCCTTTGCCTTTTGTTGTGATAAGTCTATGGTCATGCCATGCGATTCATACCAAAATTTATTGTCGTAATTTTGATAATGCTGTCGTTTATGCAAATTAGCACTAAACTAAGATATTAGCTGATATTTTATTGATACATTAAAAAAGGTATGCGTGTGTGATTCTTAAGTTTTATTTCACTTAAAATGTGCCAGAAAATTTGAATACTTTTGAAGTGGAATGGAAGATTTTTGATGTTAATAAGATAACTTGAAGGCAATAAAATCCTGGATTGATGTTTTTATGGTGACGATGACGACAGAGTTATTGTGGGAATATTTTTAATTTTGGTTTGATTGCAAAAGAGAAGAGGAAACTTTTCCAGAATTTAGCAAAATTGTTTAAATCGTCAATCAATTGTAAGCATTTTTATAAAAAAAATATTATTTTACATAGAATTATTAGGCAGCATTCTAAGAAATCAACGAAAGTTGTACGAAGGAACCGAAGGCAATATCTGGGAGGAAGAAAATATATCTGAAATTTTGAGATGGAGACTGGCGTGAAGCAGAGATGTATACTTAGCTCAGAACTCTTCTCCATTTATCTAAACGATTTATCAGAAATTTTACATATAATTATTAGATATGATCTCGATCGTGATGAATGTTTGAGTGGATCTAACCATGACAATCTGTTGAAATCACACTATCTTCAGAAGGAAAACAATATTTTGGCTCAATCTACACTGAAAAAAATATTGTCGTGAGGTCAAAGATTTTATGTCCTTAAAATACAAACAATATTTCAGTTAATTTAAGGGCGATTTCTTTAATTAAAAAATGTGTTTCTGTACTTTAAGGTAAATTGGCCTTAGTTCAAAGATATACGACTTTAACGGAGGGACGCAAATTTCCAAAAATTTGTTTCCTAAATTTAATAAAAAATATGTTGAAGAAAACATTATAAACTTTATCTTAATTAAAATTTCTTATTTTAAAGAAATTTGTATATATATTTTTTCAGTGCAGGAAGTTCTTTTAATTCAATTTTTTATAACTCGTTTTATTCACATTTTTAATGGTACTTTTAACTATTTTTGTTTCAATGCTCAAATGCTAAATCCATAATAGAAAAATTTGGAATTTTTGGAAATATTAGAGGTCAAATGTTTCAAACAAGCGTTGGAATCCACTAAAAATTGTAAAAAATATTTATTTGGCAAATTATAACAGACTTTTTTAATAAACACCACAAACCTTCAATACGAATCACACCTTAAGAAGTGATGCGAATACAGTATAACAGTTGTTGAAGTGGTGGGCTACCTTCCTAGCCCATGACAAGCCCATGTTAAATTCATCGCTTGTGAGCATCAATTCCGGATCCAAAAAAAGAACAATTCCACTACTTTTTTGGCGTTGTTTTTTTGCTGGGTAACTAAAGCTTTTATAATTCCGTTGTTATATTTTTATATTTTGCTATATCTTAATACTTTGCTATTGTAAGTACCACCCATAAGAGAAACGCATTACATTCCTAATATCTAAGCACTAGAAAGCTTTGTCGGTAATCTTTCCTTTCGACATATTTTCCAAAAAAAAACTTTGCAAAATCTCAAATATAGCCATCCACAGTGTTTATAGGCATGAGGACCATAAACACTCTACCATGTGAATGCGTACAACATATGTCGCTGTCGTATTTATGTCGGTAAAGAAAAAATCATAGAAAATTTTTATTGCGTGAGTCTGACGATTGCTTAGCATATAATACACATTGGCTATCAATTTGTTCGAGTTGGCAAAATTTCAAAAAAAGAAATACTATAAATTTTATTTATTTAAATTTGTGTATGTTATTATGCGGCATTTTATTTAAGGTAAGTAAAAAGGCACAATGCCGCCAAAAGATGACAGCAATGAGACGCCAGTTGGAGAGGATTTTGCAAACGCCATGAGGAATTTTTTAAATATTTGAGAAAGGGTGGAGGTTATGGAAAATAAACGTAAAGGGGTTTAATTAATATTATTGCTAGCAGATATTTAAAATAAAATAATATTTAGATAATCGAAATTAGATTTTGAATAGTCACAAGAGTTGTTTTTTTAATACAACTTTATTGCATACAAATTTTAAAGTTGTAGAAGCTCATTCCCGGCTCATTGCCACCAAAAATTGTTTATCAAATTAAAAAAGGAGGTCCGACCCCATAAGACATCGCTGCGTCCCTTAACCACAAAGCAAATAATAACATTATCATTGGCTGGGATCATAAGTGGTGATTATTTGGTTAAAATGTTAAGCTAACATATGAAAACACATATCTGCAACCGCAAATTGTAAAAACCCCAAACAGGAGCAACAAAAATCCCCAAAACCTCATCACATCAACCTGTGTGGGTTACTTCAGAGGTTTGCCTATACCACAGGAAAGGGAATTCAACAGCATAAATTGTGTTGATTAACAGTTGATTAAATAACAATTCTTATGAAAGAGAAACAATTGGCAAATACTTCAACAGCCACTGTTTTTAACCCAGTGGCATGGTATTGTAGCCAGTATATCGAGATGGGTATTCTTCTGAAGGAAGAATTATTTATTTGATTACATTTAATATTTAATTCGGATAATTTAGAATTATAGTGAAACCTCTCAAAGCTGGACTCAAAAGAAGGCAATTGTTGAGACACGTTACCCATATTCAGAATCGGAAAAATTTACTTTTCTTATAACAAGAAACTCGAGGTAGTCTTGGACTCCAATCTAATTGGAAGTTGAACTACATTATCAATTTGTAAATTTATATGTTTTAGGGTTAAGAAAATATCACCTAACTCATATTTTGCGACTTGTGATTCTGAGTATCGGGCCATGAGAGAATATGTCTTTAGCTTATAAATGATTTTTTTTATCATAATAGTGATAACTGCCAGAAGGATATACAAGTTATCGTGCAGACAAAACAAATAAGCCGCTCAGTCACGAAAGGAACTTTAGTGAAACATTGTTAGGGCCTCGGGATTGGTTTTATACCCTTCGTCTGTATCATACGAATAAATAGTACACTGAAAAAAAGCATGCCCGCTACCAAAAATTTTGTCTTTACACTAATGATTTTGGTATTGATTCCGAGACAAACAAGCGAAGAGTTGAAGTAATTCATTCGTTTTTTCACCTTTTTTCTTCAACTCAACTTTCCGAATTCAGTCTTGAAACGACAAATTTAAAGTCGATTTCATTAATTTAGGAGAATTTTTCATAACTATTAAAGTCACTTGACCTTACTCAAAACACATTTCTTTAAAAAGCGAATTCATTGAAAAGTTTATCGAATTTTGGACAAGGAAAAAAGCTTTATATGAGAGATATGCTAAGCAAAATTCGTATTTCACGACAATATTTTTTCATATGTTAGTAAGACAAAAGTCGACATGAAATAAAATTACATTTTATACACACAAAAAAATATTTTTCTGATTCAATCACGAAATTCATTGATCCAATTAAGTTTTTAATTGAAATGTCTTCAATCACGAAAATTATAGTTTCAGTCACAGTTTTAATTGGGCATAGAAAAAATCCTGGTTTAAAAAATTAATTGATATCATTAGCAATTTTCAATTAATTTTTTAATTGATTCATTAAAAATTTAATTGATTTTGAATGCAAACCCAATTTAATTGGGTGATGTCCCGATTTAGAGCAGCTTCTACATAGCGCTGATATAATTACTCATTTTAATAGAAATATTGCTCAGAAGTGATATATAACCTTGAGTATAGCATTGTTGGCGTGAAGGAAAACAGCACTACCTTTCATGCATCTATACTGCATGAATTGGTTGCAACAACGTAAACGAATGATCATAAACTAGTTTGATTACTTGTTTACGTTATTGCCACCTATTCATGCAGTGTGGATGCACTGCCTACTTTATTGTATACTAAAAAGCCCAACTAAACTCTTACTGCTGACGTATTTTTTGCTGGGATATTACCCACTCTAATATACGAATGTACTGGATCTCATAATTCACATTAAGTTTATGCTTCTTTTTATGTTTGTTTTCACCCATTTCAACGGCAACAAAGAAACACAAAAAAAAAATAATGCTAATTGCCTGAAAAATATCAGTATATATTGTGTGCCTTCAATAGAAAATTGTTGCGGAAAACCACAGAAGAACGATTACAAAAGTACTTCACGTGGTTACAGGCACCATTCATACAATGGCGCTTCAATAAATTCATTCAGGAGTTGTTTATATGAAAATGAAGTACATACCATGATTGAAAAGTTACTTTGTGGTTTTTGCTCCTATAGAGATTGCAACATTGTTTGCCTCTGAAGTTAAATAAAATATGTTGTAAACGATTAATGTTTGTTTTGATTGAGATTTATTGTTTGGATATTTTAGGAGAACTATATTTGTATACAAGACAACGTTAGAGCTCCTTTGTAGCCAAGTTGGTAGAATTCCCTAAATATAAATAAAGTGTGTCATTTCTACTAAATGTTTTGGTCTGTTAGCTCATAATAATGATACATAGAATGGCGTCTTATACCCAAAACATAATATATAATCCATAAAACTATTATTGGCGCCCAACGTGGGGCAAGATGTTGCCTCAATATGTTCACTTATTCAAACAAAATATTTATAAGAAAAAAAATTATATACATAAAATGAACAAATAAAGGCAAACAAACGCTAGACTATTATTGGCGCCCAACTTGGGTCACTTCTTCAAGCAAAGTATTTGCAAGAGATTTTTTGTATACACATCTCAGCAGAAAAAGTGTCGCCAAAAAAGTAATGAAAATGTTCTTTTTGGATCCGGAAGTGGTGCAAAATTGATGCAGAAGCGAATTTAACATGGGCTTGTCATAGGACGGAAGTCCTCCCTTTCAACAGCCATTGCACTGAATTTGCATCACTTCTTTAGGTGTGATCCGAATTCAATGTTTTGGATATACATTAAAAAAATTCTGTGGTATTATGTCAAATAAATAATTTTTATAATTTTTTTATAATGTTTAATGGATTCTAACGCTTGTCGGAAACGTTTGACCTTATATATTTTCAAAAATTCATAATTTTTTCAGATTGGATTTAGCATTTTTTTTTCGACAAAATTTAAATGATTTGTACAAATTTATGAATTCTTAAACTGTTTTTAACCTATTTGAAACAAAAAAAGTTAAAATTACCCATTAAAAGTATGAAAACCCCAAGTTATAAAAAATTGAATTAAAAGAACTTCCTGGATAGTTAAAATAAAGAACATCATTGGGAGTGCGCCTTCTGGAAGTGCTTTTAAAGTTGTGCCTTTGGAATAACTTCTAAATTTTTTTGCAGGGTTTTTATATCCCAAACAAGGAAAACCGATAACTGGCGCCCAACGTAACAACAATCATTTGTTTAAACTTATGCGTTAAAATAAATCATTAATAAAATTGTGTCGCAGATTAGAAAAACACATTTAGATTTCAAAAACTAACTATCCTGCCAACAAAGCTCTATGATTTTATAAAAGTCTTCTTACAAAATTAATTTGTTTCTATATAGGCCTTAATTGTATGATACCCGATTAAGTTTTAATTTGTATATATAGGTCATGCATTTTTTTTATTTTCCTCCCACATTGTAGAATGCACTAAACCATTTTATCTCCATCATTTAAGCAATACAATTTTCTGTGAAATTCAATACGAGAACTATTTTCTTTGAGCAATGACATCAATGAAACTACTCTTAAATGTTTCTAAGAAATAAATAAAACATTATGAAATTTGATATTTTTTTCTTTTTTGCTACTGCGATGTCTTTATTAAAGTCTGACGTCAATATCAGCAAGCAATTTCTTTTGAAATTGCGCAAAAACAAAACTAAAAAACGTTAAATGTCACAAAACATTAACATGATTTTCCCCAATGATTAATATCACCAAGCTCGAAAGGCAGGAATCAAAACTACCTATGAATAAAGATCCATAGAAAACCAATCAGAAAATGAGGAACAAAAATGGGACGAGGGAGCATGGCATATGTATATAAGAAACCTTCAAATACGTCTCCATTCATCCATGTGTCTGCCCTTCGATTTACTTTCGTTTTATGGAAACACACAACGACAACACTTCTGGGTCTGAGTGGTGTATTTTATGGGCAACCGGAGACCTGGCCATTGGTGTTTTCGTGTTGTTGAACAGCATTTCACATTCTCCTCGTTTTTTGTTTTAATTTTTTTTTTTGCATTTTGTATTCATGTTACGCTTTTACAGAATGATCAGTTTGACTAAAATTCATAAAGCATGAAAACGTTTCGTAAATTCTACAGCTAGCAAGCAACATCTCCGGCGGCGGACAGCAGTTACCACCACCAACATCACCAGCAATATCGTCGTCATCAGCAGCAGCATTAAAAACAATCCAGTAGAATGTTGAATATGCTGTTCGAGTTTCCATTCCATTCAATGTAAACCGATACTCCAAAACTATTCAAATTGGTTTGGGTTTTGAACATTGTTTTTTCTTTGCTATGCCGCATTTGTTGTGTTTTGTCGCTGAAAATTAGGTGACCCTACATGAGGATATTTCAATCATTCGCAAGTAAGAGGAAAATTCATTCTAATATCAAAAAAATATATTCTTCTTTGGATATATGTACGGGGTTTTTATGTATTTAGAGGTTAGTGGCCCCATGTTGGGCGCCAGTTTTAAACAATTACAGTTTTACAAATACAGTCGACTCCGCTTTACTGAAACGTTAAAAATGCAGCCATTTAATTTCAGTTATCCGAAGTTTTTGCTAAAGCGGACTACGGATAACTGAAAAAAACTTCCAGTAATGCGAACTTCGGATAACTGAAAAAGTTTCAGTAAAGCGGACTCCGTATAACTGGAAAAAAATCCACTCAATTTCAGTTAACCGAACTTATGACCAATGCTATGTACATAAAATAATAAAAACAAGGTGTTTGATTCCGTGTGTGTGCCATCTACAATTTTACCTTTCAGTTGATTTTATTTACAGAGTGATTTAAACTGTTTTGAAAGTGCCATCTTCACTTGAAATAAAGCGTTCTCAATACGGAGAAGAAAATGTACTCTCTCTCAATAGCGAGAATGTGGCATTTTCAGTAAAGCGAAGTCATACTAATGTGACGAAACTCATTTGAACACAAAAAACTTTTCAGTAATCCGATTTTTTCAGTTAAGCGGAGTTTCACTAAAGCGGAGTAATTTAAATGAAATGGGCAGAAAAAACAACTGGGGAATGCGATCGATTTCAGTTATCCGAGGTTTTTCAGTAAAGCGCATTGCGCTAAAGCGGAGTCGACTGTAAGTATATTAATAAAAGCTACAAATGGACAGTGGAAGCCAACATGGAGCAACGATTAGCCTATATGACTGGCACGCAGAGGGTTATAGGTTTAATTTCTGACTCTTAGAATACATTTTTACCTAAGGTCCATTCTAGTTTTCGCCTCTAGACTTTAAGCCATTGCAAGATAACTCTGATCTTGAGAAAATTCATATAGTTCTATTACGAATCCATTAGTTTGGTGTCCTGCTTCTATCAAATAGCCTCTCTGTATGGTCATTCACACTCAAAGAAAAAATATTATCCACCGGAAGAAAATTTTAGACAAAGAAAAAATGCCCCTTTGTTAACAAGTATTTTCTTTAAAAACAAATATACCCGAATTTGTGGAAGGTGTTACAACGATTGAATTTTTTTATTTGTCTTTAAAGAAACTATTTTGTCTAAAATTACGTTTCCCAGAAAAGAAAACTCTTCCTTCAGTGCAGGGTTCTCGAATCTTCTCAATAGATTCTACAAGATTCTTCTCCTAATTAACCTAAAATTATTATTCTATATTTTAGTATTAGCTCGTCTATCTTACAGACCTTTGTTAAGACCATTTCCATGAAATTTGAAAATGCTCTGCCATCTCGTTTAGATATTTTCAGCAGTCAATGGTTACCGTCCATACTTTATGCATCCCAGAATTGGTAGGGTATATCATTTGGCGTTGTCATGGTTATGTATCCTCCATTGGCGAAATTTTCATAATTGTCGCTTCATTTATTTTTTTCCAAAATATCCAGAAGGGGATTTTTTTTTTCATCTCTCTTATAGCTACTGCTACGAGGGAACAAAAACCAATTTCTTTGGCGTTGTTTTCCTGGTGTTTTAATGTCCGATAATAAGAACAACTGAAACATGATTGTTGGGATGGGGGGGAAATTATGTTATTATGGGCTCGTGGACGCGTGAGTTAATAATTTAATCATATGGAACAGAAAAAAAACCAGGAGACTGGGAAGACAATATAAAGAAGCACCTCAGTGAGAGATAATATTGGGCAGGCTACAAAGGAGAAAATTAAAAAAAAAGCCATTCATTCATTGTTCTTACCCTCCTTGCGGGTTCTACTTGCAAAGGTATATACATTTTTACTTTCATTATTTGGTGGCCATTCTTGTCCTTCAGTTTTTGCGAAAAATGGTCATATAATGAAATTTAATATTTAATAATACAGATAGAATTACAATTGAAATGAGTTCCTTTTTTTCATATTTTGCTTGAAATTTATTCAATATTACTTTCTTAGCTATACACTAAACAATCACTTTTTCAGGGGTTGTATACATTTTTTTGTTCTTAAGAACTTGAATATTATGTGAGGAAAACGTTGTTGTTGTTATTTTTTATTTAAAAGAAACAAAAAAAAAAACAACACAAAAAATAATTTAAATTAAAAACACATTAAAATCACAGGTAGGAAAATATCTCTTAAAAACTAATACATTACTCTAGGCGCGACTAATGAAGGGACGGACAGACGGATGTCTGGCCCACGCACCAAAATAGTTTATTTTACAAGGTAAAATATATCAAAGAATGTAAAATCTGGGAGGGGGCATAATATTATTGTGGCATGATAGAATTTTAATTTTAAAGCTGCTTCAAGACCCTGGGTAGTAAATAAAATTATCTATCAAAACTCTTTGGTGCTAAATGGTATTTTCGATATAGAATAAATTTTCCGATATCGTAGAGGCACAGAAACAAAAATTCACCAGTAATTACGAGTTCAATTAAAACAACAATAATGCCCATATACAAAAAAAAAAAAAAATTATTGACAGTTTATCGAAGGGTGGGAGCCACCGTGATGCAATGGTTAGCATGCCCGCCTTGCATACACAAGGTCGTGGGTTCGATTCCTGCTTCGACCGAACACCAAAAAGTTTTTCAGCGGTGGATTATCCCACCTCAGTAATGCTGGTGACATTTCTGAGGGTTTCAAAGCTTCTCTAAGTAGTAATTGTAGCATTGATACTAATAGCATTAATTAATTTCGTGATTGAAATCAAAAAATATTTCTCCCAAATATGTATCGACCCTAAATTATTCTATCATCCTTCCAAAGAACACCCTATTCTCTGCATGTTTATAATAAAGGGTGATTTGTTAAGAGCTTGATAACTTAAAAAAAAAAAAAACGCATAAAATTTGCAAAATCTCATCGGTTCTTTATTTGAAACGTTAGATTGGTCCATGACATTTACTTTTTGAAGATAATTTCATTTAAATGTTGACCGCGGCTGCGTCTTAGGTGGTCCATTCGGAAAGTCCAATTTTGGGCAACTTTTTCGAGCATTTCGGCCGGAATAGCCCGAATTTCTTCGGAAATGTTGTCTTCCAAAGCTGGAATAGTTGCTGGCTTATTTCTGTAGACTTTAGACTTGACGTAGCCCCACAAAAAATAGTCTAAAGGCGTCAAATCGCATGATCTTGGTGGCCAACTTACCGGTCCATTTCTTGAGATGAATTGTTCTCCGAAGTTTTCCCTCAAAATGGCCATAGAATCGCGAGCTGTGTGGCATGTAGCGCCATCTTGTTGAAACCACATGTCAACCAAGTTCAGTTCTTCCATTTTTGGCAACAAAAAGTTTGTTAGCATCGAACGATAGCGATCGCCATTCACCGTAACGTTGCGTCCAACAGCATCTTTGAAAAAATACGGTCCAATGATTCCACCAGCGTACAAACCACACCAAACAGTGCATTTTTCGGGATGCATGGGCAGTTCTTGAACGGCTTCTGGTTGCTATTCACTCCAAATGCGGCAATTTTGCTTATTTACGTAGCCATTCAACCAGAAGTGAGCCTCATCGCTGAACAAAATTTGTCGATAAAAAAGCGGATTTTCTGCCACTGATTTTGGTAATAAAATTCAATGATTTGCAAGCGTTGCTCGTTAGTAAGTCTATTCATAATGAAATGTCAAAGCATACTGAGCATCTTTCTCTTTGACACCATGTCTGAAATCCCACGTGATCTGTCAAATACTAATGCATGAAAATCCTAACCTCAAAAGAATCACCCTTTATAATTATGGACCGATGTGGACCAATTTTTGCATGGTTGTTAGAGACCATATACCAACACCATGTACCACATTTCAGACGGATCGGATGAAACATGCTTCTCGTAGAGGCTCCGCAAGCCAAATCTGGCGATCGGTTTATATGGGGGCTATATATAATTATGGACCGATGTAGACCAATTTTTGCATGGTTGTTAGAGACCATATACCAAAACCGTGTATCAAATTTCAGCCGGATCGGATAAAATTTTCTTCTCTTTGAGGCTCCGCAAGCCAAATCTGGGGATCGGTTTATATGGGGGCTATATATAATTATCGACCGATGTGGACCAATTTTTGCATGGTTGTTAGAGACCATATACCAACACCATGTACCAAATTTCAGCCGGATCGGATGAAATTTGTTTCTCTTTGAGGCTCCGCAAGCCAAATCTGGGGATCGGTTTATATGGGGGCTATATATAATTATGGACCGATGTGGACCAATTTTTGCATGGTTGTTAGATACCATATACCAACACCATGTACCAAATTTCAGCCGGATGGGATGTAATTTGCTTCTCTTTGAGGCTCCGCAAGCCAAATCTGGGGGTCGGTTTATATGGGGGCTATATAAAGGGTGATTTGTTAAGAGCTTGATAACTTTTTTTAAAAAAAAAACGCATAAAATTTGCAAAATCTCATCGGTTCTTTATTTGAAACGTTAGATTGGTCCATGACATTTACTTTTTGAAGATAATTTCATTTAAATGTTGACCGCGGCTGCGTCTTAGGTGGTCCATTCGGAAAGTCCAATTTTGGGCAACTTTTTCGAGCATTTCGGCCGGAATAGCCCGAATTTCTTCGGAAATGTTGTCTTCCAAAGCTGGAATAGTTGCTGGATTATTTCTGTAGACTTTAGACTTGACGTAGCCCCACAAAAAATAGTCTAAAGGCGTCAAATCGCATGATCTTGGTGGCCAACTTACCGGTCCATTTCTTGAGATGAATTGTTCTCCGAAGTTTTCCCTCAAAATGGCCATAGAATCGCGAGCTGTGTGGCATGTAGCGCCATCTTGTTGAAACCACATGTCAACCAAGTTCAGTTCTTCCATTTTTGGCAACAAAAAGTTTGTTAGCATCGAACGATAGTGATCGCCATTCACCGTAACGTTGCGTCCAACAGCATCTTTGAAAAAATACGGTCCAATGATTCCACCAGCGTACAAACCACACCAAACAGTGCATTTTTCGGGATGCATGGGCAGTTCTTGAACGGCTTCTGGTTGCTCTTCACTCCAAATGCGGCAATTTTGCTTATTTACGTAGCCATTCAACCAGAAGTGAGCCTCATCGCTGAACAAAATTTGTCGATAAAAAAGCGGATTTTCTGCCACTGATTTTGGTAATAAAATTCAATGATTTGCAAGCGTTGCTCGTTAGTAAGTCTATTCATGATGAAATGTCAAAGCATACTGAGCATCTTTCTCTTTGACACCATGTCTGAAATCCCACGTGATCTGTCAAATACTAATGCATGAAAATCCTAACCTCAAAAGAATCACCCTTTATTTTCTTAGTTGGTCAAACCAAAGTGTATATATCTCCGTCTCTATATCCATCTCTTTAAAAGTGTGACGAAATAATTGTGACACTCATATTTCGACAAAAACAGATGGACAGGTTTCCTTATAGAATAAGTCAAAATCAACCAAAGAAACCGAAAACAAAAACTAAATGAAATGAAAAATCCATGGACCAAAATAAAGTCATTAGTATTGAGAAAATATTTATGTGCTTGTTGCTGTTTCTATCTTTTTTTTGGTTGTTTGTCAAATATTTTTGAAAATAATATTTTCTGATATATTTCTGTGGTGTATGTTGTTGTTGTCTGTTTCGAGGTGAAAATATTTTTTTGTTGGTGAGTTATGACAACGCTAAAGATTTTTGAATAATTAATTTAAAAAGAAATATTTGTGGATATACATATTTTGTTTTTGTCTAACTGGTCTTCAAAATATTTTCCACAGTGAATATGTTTTTGGGGTATCGAATTTTTCACTTAGTTTGAATTAAATTACTGTGGGCAGAGATCTATTGACTCATATCCTACGACAAAAAAAAATATATAACATATACAAATTTTCAATAGTTATACATTTTTCTCATAAATAAATTCAACTAAATATTTTTTGCCATGTATGGTCTATGAGGAAATTTTGTGGTGCCTTCAATCTCTATTGCATTGCAAATAGTAGGTCATAGATTTTTTTCAAATTTCATGTATTTTTAGAAACTTATTTTGCATAGGCTGTTGAGGCAATGGAAATCTCAATTATAACTGAGTAAAATGACGCCACAATTGCATTAAAATAGAACTTGTGAATAAAAATTTAATGAAAAATGGCAAAATTTTTATTACAACAGGATTTAAAATAAAAAACGAATACAAATTATTGATGCCTCAGTTTAATATATGAAACAGATATTTGTTTTCAATAAATGTGGTACTTGTTACAGGGACTTAACCAGAATGTTAGAAAAAGTCTTTATTTCACACAAATAATTCTTTTCTCCCAAACGAAATGTTAGAGCAACGAAGACTTCTTTTCTTATTAAAGTTGGCTCCTTATAGTCAAATACATTTTTATTTATAGTAAAATACATTTTTATTTACCTGAAAGAAACAACTTTAATAACTTCTTTCCGTTTCTAATTTTATCTAAATGGTAGGGGACTTTTTATGGCCAAGTCTAAAAGACGGACCCTAGAGTTCTGAGCAGCACATAAAGAATTTAGCCAGATAAGATAGTTGCTTTATTAAAAGCATCTATTGACTCTCTAGCCCAAATAAAATTTCTTTAAAACGAAATCTTTGCAAAAAATAAACTAATATTAAAATGCTAAATATTTTTAAATTTTTTTGAAATTTAAAATATTTTTTTAAGTATTAAAATGAGATATGCAATTATTAATAATTTTAAATCTAGATATTTTTTCCCAAAAAAAAATAATAAAATTAATTGAATTATAATATGTCGTCAGATTTCTCCACAAAGGCTGGAGTGTTCGATTAATTTTTTAAGGAATTTTTCATAGCTAACTTTTCTTAACCATACCATATATGTTGTGACAATAAATTTCAATTATACCAATGGCAAAAAATGGCACTAATCGTTTACAAACAATTTCCTCTTCCCTCACACAAAATACAATAACCTCGATTTTGTTTTCTGAACTGTTTTCGGCACTCTTGTCATAAATGCATTTTTGTAGCCATTTGATTTTATTAGGCATATAAAGTTTCGTTTTTCATGCATCCACCAAGATTAACACCAAATTGGATTTGAATACACCCACTCACTTCTCAGAGTCATTGGATGGATGGTTGGTTGGCTGGCTGGCGGTCTGAGTGACTTCAACTCATAACATTGCTACGCCGAGCGGTGGTATCTAATGAAATCCGCCTTAGACTGAACGCATAAACTGAAAATTCGATCGGATTTGCTTATTACGATTTTATGCTAAATTATGTACGACAATCGGCAAACGAACGGAAGAAAGTGGGTTGTTGTTTGTTGCATTCGAACATTTCCATCACAAGCAAATAGAAAAATTCATAAATTTTGCATTTTTATTTTATGTTTAATAAAAATAACAAAATGTTTAAAGCTTTTTTTGTTGAAGTGAGCTTCAAAGAATCCATTTGGAGGTGTATGTTCTCTATTGATTTCATCAATGATACACTGAAAAGAACAAATTTGTAATGGCCCTTTAATGGGAAAATTAATTTTAATTAATTTTTTATCGGATGAAGTCTCTTTGTGTTTTTTTGTCATTAAATGCATCACATCTTAATTTTTATTGACAACTTGTTGTGCAACCTTTTATTTATTTATGTTATACGAACATATTTTCTAAAGTAGAAAAATTTCAAAGAGTGCTTTTTGTTATTTGTTTGAAATTAAATTGTTCAAACGTATTCGATAATTATTAAAAAAATCAAATTTTATTTTGAATTAGAAATGACACTATTTGTGCCACTCAACTCAACTTCAATAGTGTACTTAATTCAATATTGCATTGCAATATCAGCTAAACCTTTCATAGCAAAGGTCAGCGTTACCATTTCGATTTTCTAAAAAGAGACACAAAAAGTGTATTTTGTAATAAAAAGTGGTACAATATTTAAAAACAAGTGTCACATTTTGTATAAATGGGTTTTATAAGTTTTTTTTTTATATAAAGAAAAATGTCTTTGCATATTTCTAGGCGTTACCATTGTCCGCTTGATAACACTATGGTTTGAGGAAAAAGTGCTTACTATTATGTTATTGGACGCATTATTTTGAAAAAATCAAATCTTATTTTCTTTATGAGCGATTAGAAATGACACTATTTCTGTCACTTTTTATAAGTCAACTTCAATAATGTACTTAATTCAATATTGCATTGCTATATCAGCTAAACCCTTCATAACAAAGATCATCGTTACTATTTCGATTTTCTAAAAAGAGGCACAAAAAGTGTCTTTTGAAATAAAAAATAACACAATATTTAAAAAGAAAGTGTCAAATTTTGTACAAATGGGTTTTGTAAGTTTTTTTTTTTATGTAGAGACATTTTTTTGCATACTTCTAGGCGTCACCATAGTCCGTGATAACACTATGGTTTGAGGAAAAAGTGCTTAATATTATTTTATTGGACGCATTATTTTGAAGGTACCGGTTACATTTGTAATTTTAAAAGGATCCGGGATCAAATTTTACTAAAAGTATTTCAATAATATATTAATTAATTATATAAAAGAAAAGTGGAAGCAAAAACATGTAAAATGTGTGGCATTTAGCGGCACAACAAAAAGGTGGCAAATTGGCACAAGAATAAAATTACTTACAGTCCCACTAACTTTTTATTATATTATTTATATTTTAAATTACATTAAATAATTTTGTGTGATCCTTTTACTCTAAGTGTTAAAAACACATTCACCAAAGTCTTACAAAGAAGGCATGTCAACTGCCGACTTGCTTGTTTGCCCACAAATAGAGAATCAACCCACATAATTTTTTTTATTGTTTTTTGTCTTAATTTTTTTGAAAATAAATATGAAATATAGCTTTTGACACCTGAGTTAACGGAAATCAAAGATAATATTATGCAGTTCCTTGGAAAAAAATCCCAAAATATGCAAAATAAAAAAATAATGACAAAATGCTGGGGGTGTTGATGGCTCCCCTTGCAGTGAATTTAGTTGATATGCTTCGACCAGGCATCCACTAGTCCGTATCATTTAAAATTCACTAAATGCATCCGAGATTTCTTCTGAGGCGCATAACTGCAAATATTTAACAAATAAAAAATATAAATCTTCTATACAGGGTGGTACATAAGGAACTCTACAATGCATAATGGAATTAAACTAAAATTAAAATCAAATAAATTTAATGAATTCAATTGAAATTATTTTTACTCAATATTTTCTTATATATGTTTGATTTATTTAATTTAATTTTTATTTAATTAATTTAGTATTAAAGTATTAAAAAGTTCACCCTATTCCATCATCTTATTTTTAGTGAGATTTTTTCCTAGCTATAAATCGACTAACCTCAAATAAAAAATAACGCTAAAACATACACATAATTGTGCCAACGTTGACAGAAAAATGATCTCTCAACGAAAAGTGGACGATCTACAAAAAAAAATCTACGAAAAATCCACATGATGACAGTTCCATTTTTATATTCTAGTAATACAGTGGTCGTCGTCATCATGTTCGTCATCATTGGATGCTTGACTGCCTATCTGTCCCGTCTGTCCACTGATCTATGTGTAGTCAGAACTTCCGTCCGTCCATGTATTCATCTTGGTTGCATTTGTCGCATCCATAGAGGATATGGGGCATTCAATAAAAAAAATATTTTGTGGAGAATTCATTCAAAAAGCATTAGGAAATAGGAATTTATTCTAATTACTCAATATTTTTGTAAAAAAGATAAAATGTTTGTAGAAATATTTGGATGGATTGTAGTATTGTAGTACACAAATTTTCAGCTTTGTGCAAATTAACAAATATTTGACTTTGTAGGTTAGGTTAGATTGAAACAGAGGATACTGGTTTCCCTGTTTAATAACGTCTGACATACTTGTTGTGCGCTCTAACCTCTATTTCCCGTCGTACCCTTATTTTATCCCAGGAATTTTGTATCCTTAACGAAATCCCTAATTTTTTACAGTCCTTGTTGCCAAGTTGGGCTATTTTCCGAATCATCTCTTCACTGATATGGTTAACTCTTTGTCTAGTAAATGCAGGGAAGTGACGAGGGTAGTGTTCCAAAATCTCATTATCCTCAAAACAAGCCCATTCTCTACTGCTTCTATTCGGCAAAGATGTGCTCTCAATTCTAGATCATTGTTCCCATGGCCTCATAACTGTTGTCCTAGTCCCCTTCAGAAGTTCTCCAAATTTTTTCTTTCGATAGTTGCATTGGCTCACATCGCTTTATTTTGTCTTTGTAAATCTTCACAAATATATGGAAGAATTTATTTTTTTTTTATTTTTGCTATAGGATTTTTTTTTTGTGAAATGCCCCATACACCAAATGTCAGTGGAGTTTATATTCGACTCGTGCTGCTGCATGTAATTATTTATGAGATCAAGTTGCAAATTTGTTGTAGGTTTTTGTATCTTCTGACTTTTTTTCTAGTTTTTCTTTGCAAAGGAAAAAGCAAAATAGACAGATTTTGTTTTGCCGATTTTCCGGTTCACCAAATGTGACACAGTTTTGAGTGTGAGTGATGTTTTTGGTGTAAACTTGAAACTGAATTTTTTTTAATTTTGTAGATTCGAAAAAAGGATAAACATTTTTATGTTTTCCAGGAGAAACAACTCTCTGGCCATTGGTTGCAGACTCAATATATTTCATAGAGCCATATAATACTTTTCCCTCTGTTAACCTCCAAAACGAGCTATATTTAGACCAATATTCTATCTGTTCTATTAATGAGCTATTTAGAGCTTCCTTTTTCGATAACTCTGGCTTTAAATAAGGCTGGTAATAAATTTATTTGCTTGGTCTACAATTTTATATCGTAGCTAGGTTAGGTTAGGTGGCAGCCCGATGTATCAGGCTCACTTAGACTATTCAGTCCATTGTGATACCACATTGGTGAACTTCTCTCTTATCACTGAGTGCTGCCCGATTCCATGTTAAGCTCAATGACAAGGGACCTCCTTTTTATAGCCGAGTCCGAACGGCGTTCCACATTGCAGTGAAACCACTTAGAGAAGCTTCGAAACCCTCAGAAATGTCACCAGCATTACTGAGGTGGGATAATCCACTGCTGAAAAACTTTTTGGTGTTCGGTCGTAGCAGGAATCGAACCCACGACCTTGTGTATGCAAGGCGGGCATGCTAACCATTGCACCACGGTGGCTCCCCACGTAGCTAAAAATTACTATATTATTTGTGTTCACGCATTTAGACATGTCTATCGACGCCTATCTGTGGTTATTTATAATTAGGAAATTAAAAAAAAAAATTGTCTCCTTTATTGCTCTTGTTTTTACCACGACAAAAAAATTCATTGCTTAAATAAAAATAAATTTTAAATAAATAGAATTTAATGTAATATCCACAAAGCAACAGAATTCCGTTTTCTTTAATTATAGAAAACTCGAATGTTTTTTATTACCTTATAGAAATTCCATTATAAGACCACATATATTTCACGTTGATGTAGGGTTAAGGTCATACCAAGTCACAAAAGAAATAAAGGGGCACATTTATGATTTCCATAAATTGGAAATGGCATAGTAGATATGTCTTTCATTTTATGGTATTTCGACCACTAAAATACCAAACACTATGGTTGAAAGATTTACAAATTATTATTTTATAATTAATAGTAATTTATGGCTAAGCATTTATGAGCTACTAAAAAATAAATCAAGCAGTATTAGAAAAAAATCCTAGAAAAAAACCAATTAAAATGATTTCAAAATATATGCTAAAAATTGTGTGCTAACAAGAATAAAATTTCGAAAAAATATATGTGAATATAAAATTATATAATAGAAATATAATAGTTTAAGACTGAGACTTCAATTATTAAATATTGTTAAAAATTATGAAACTCACGCTTCAAAATAAATGTGAGCAACTCTAATGGCATCTCATCATTTTAAACTGCAACAAAAGAATAATAAAAAAGGAAATTCATTAAAATATTTAGTTTTTGATTAAAAAAAAAGAAAATAAAATTTGCAAGACAAACTAAAAATGATCGCTTAAACTAAAAGGTATCTGGAGAACATAAAAAAAATAATGGAAAATTTATACATCTCATTTGAATGTAAATTTCAAATTCCAAACCCAACTACCTGCCGAAAAATGCTCAAGGCTCAAAGCATAAACGTCAACCATTAAAAGCAATACACTAAAATTACCATGGATTTTTGCCTGGAGTCTAATTCTCTGAAGTTTTACAATTATGCCGACAATGTTGTCAACCCGGCACCCAGAAATACACAATTGCAAAGACACTGTCCGTCTATGCATGCATCTGTCTGTGGTGGTTTCCAAATGATTCGTTAGGAGTATCACAACAAGCGCCTAACCACAAAAGCCAGAGAGTTCCAACCATGTCACAGGGAATATTGTGACTATGGCCAGATTGGTGATTATACACCCAGATAAGGAATATGGTCACCGCTGAGAGCAAAATGTTGTATATGCAACATGTTTGTCGCAACCATATTATTTTCTCGGACATTATGTATCTGACATTTTTACAGTAACAAATGCTGTTTTATCCCCATCAAAAAATTAAATGTTGCTCTTGGAGGTGCAAAACTAAAAATCAATATGTTTGCAAGAAAAATATTTTCGTCAGTTGACCGTCCCAGAATATGATTGTGGCAAAATAGTGTTTTTTTTAGAAAAGCACAATTCGAAAATTATAACCATGGCCCCGACTAGTATTTCCCATCTTCATACAGAGAAGGAATATGATCACTTCAAACATGTTGCAAGAGCGAAATGTTATTTTTGGCCGGGGAACATGTTACATATTTGTCGCAAAAATGTTATTTTCTCGAAAATTATATATCTGATTTAGACCACCATGTATATGTTTGCCGAGAAAAGAACAATTTTGTAGTACAAGTACTGTTTTATCCATCCAAAAATTAAATATTGCCCTGGGAAGTGATCATATTCCTTCTCTGCGTGTAGATTTAAATAATAATTTGAAAAACTAAAAATTAATATTGTTGCAATAAAAATACTTTAGTCAGCTGGCCGACCCATAATCATAATATGATTGTTGCAACATAGTGCTTCTTTAGAAATTCAAAATTCGAAAATTAATAACCTTCTTTTTCCCGCCCTTATTTTCATGGTTTCTCCTTCCTGACCATAGTAAGATGGTGAAAAGTTTGAACAATTTTTGTTAAAACATTGTTTAAAGTTAACTCCAAATGCTGGAGATGTTGACTTGCTGAATTCAAAAAAAAACAAAAACTTTGTATTAAATGTAGCAAATTCCTTATTTGGACTAACAATGGGTTTGGGTTAACTGGCTGCTTCTTGTGCTTTGTTGCAGACACACGACAGACGGACAAACGCATAATTTAATGTGATTTAAATTGGATGCCATAGAAGATCTCAGGCCAGACACGAGACCAGCCACTCTACAAAATGGAGTGAGACCACAAAAGCTCAGGTAAATAAAGACCACGAGAGATTTATGGTAATATTCAGGACAATATACAAAAATGGAAACAAACGACATTCTTGTGTATTGTTCAAAATTTTAGATGGACTATTTAGTTGATTTTTTGTCGATTGTGAAATTTATATTTTTCCAATAAATTTGTTTTATATGTTCGGTAGTTTCATAATTTTAGAAAGAAAATTTTTGGAAATCATGTCAGCTATTAGCCTCAATTTCATAATTTTAATTAGCTGGGCCTTTTGTGTTTATTTGATTTAAGGGTATATCAGATTCCTAAACTGAATTGGTAAAAGAATTTTTCTATATACGATACAATCTAGAAGTTTTCTATTGTTGTTGGAATTTGGAAATTTATTAGTTTTTAAATTTATTTCAAAATCAAAATGAGAACCAATAAAATTAATTTCATATTTAGCAATATTTTACTAAGATTGGCTATTTAATAAATATTGATTTTATATGGAATGTGACATTTTAAAAATTGATGTGTATATATAAACCACTCAGAAATGAAGTCCATCGTTTAGTGAGTGCACAAAAGTGGCGAAATTCTCAAGTGAGCGTAATACTAAAGTACTGTTTTTAAACGTGATCTTGTAGCACACTTCAGCGTTACCGATGAGAATTCCAAAAAGGTGGCAACTAACTAAACTATCTTCATGAAAGAGGTAGGATCCCCATAGTTAGGAATTTCAATTGAGGTAGGCGGAAGAAATTGAGCCTGACCTGAATATTAAAAAAAGGAGAAGTGACCTTGAATTGTTAAAAAAAAAAAACAACCAAAGCGAGAAAGTGGTAACTAAAACCTAAAATGACATATTGTAAGGCTACACCGGCCATGAGTTCGGAAGAAGAGAACGGGCCCTAAGAAGTTCTCAAAATATTGGCAGATCTGCCAACTACCCCGAAATACTTTTTGACAAACAGATTTAAATACTATTTCTCAATAGTTGTAGCAAAATCTTGCCAACTTCAATATCCTTCCTGGATTATAGAATTATTTATTGAATTTCCCCAACTAGTAATTATCTCTCCTTTAAAGTTAGAAAATTCACAAATAGAAAAGTAAAGCAGAAACAAATAACTTTAGAAATAATGTTTTATTGTTTTTGTTTAAATCGATCTTATAAAATTATAAACAAAACTTATTGCTTTTTATTTTTATAATACCAGACCACCTCAACGACAAAAACTATTAATGCTAAAGTATATCCTGCTGCCATTATAAAGCCACAAATTACAAAAAACTCCAATGATAAAGGCTGTACAGACAAATCATTATTCGGAATAAAAGCTATTTGGCCTTCGCGCAAACCTTCCTGATAGCTCTCCTCAAAGTAATACGTACCCAGCCCACTACAGAATAGATTATCCATAAAGTCTCTTAGTAACTCCTGAAAAGGCCAGTAATCACGCATGGGAATATCGCCAATGTCACTGGTAATAACCAAATTCTCCAATTTTTTCATACGAGGACGCGACATAAATTTCTGTTGATACAAATAGAAATCCATTTCACTATCTAAAGCAAAGTAAACATATTCAGGATTTAAATTGCGCAGATTATTGGCAATCGTCTCCTCGTTTACGACAATGGTTTGTTGTCTTACCAAAGGTGAAGCCTGTGATACTTCCAAGATATACTGCTGGAATGGTGTAGTCAATATGGTTAAATTATGATCGACCACATCTTGGAGAGAGGTGATCTCTTGACGATAGATTTTTGTTAATAGGATAGATGACAAATAAGCCAAATATATATTGGATAACATGAATCCACAAAATATTAAAATAGCCTCTAAGGCATATTGATAGTTTTGTGATAAATGTCTGAGATTACAGGAGACACAGATAAAACTTTCGAAATTTATGAAAAAATTATCCAGGAACCGTATACGTTTATGCTGATGGTATTCCACTGCAATGATTAAGAGCAAAGTACAATTGAAGGTAAATAGAATCATAAGCCAAGTGTGGCTAGTAAAGGGTGATTCTTTTGAGGTTAGGATTTTCATGCATTAGTATTTGACAGATCACGTGGGATTTCAGACATGGTGTCAAAGAGAAAGATGCTCAGTATGCTTTGACATTTCATCATGAATAGACTTATTAACGAGCAACGCTTGCAAATCATTGAATTTTATTACCAAAATCAGTGGCAGAAAATCCGCTTTTTTATCGACAAATTTTGTTCAGCGATGAGGCTCATTTCTGGTTGAATGGCTACGTAAATAAGCAAAATTGCCGCATTTGGAGTGAAGAGCAACCAGAAGCCGTTCAAGAACTGCCCATGCATCCCGAAAAATGCACTGTTTGGTGTGGTTTGTACGCTGGTGGAATCATTGGACCGTATTTTTTCAAAGATGCTGTTGGACGCAACGTTACGGTGAATGGCGATCGCTATCGTTCGATGCTAACAAACTTTTTGTTGCCAAGAATGGAAGAACTGAACTTGGTTGACATGTGGTTTCAACAAGATGGCGCTACATGCCACACAGCTCGCGATTCTATGGCCATTTTGAGGGAAAACTTCGGAGAACAATTCATCTCAAGAAATGGACCGGTAAGTTGGCCACCAAGATCATGCGATTTGACGCCTTTAGACTATTTTTTGTGGGGCTACGTCAAGTCTAAAGTCTACAGAAATAAGCCAGCAACTATTCCAGCTTTGGAAGACAACATTTCCGAAGAAATTCGGGCTATTCCGGCCGAAATGCTCGAAAAAGTTGCCCAAAATTGGACTTTCCGAATGGACCACCTAAGACGCAGCCGCGATCAACATTTAAATGAAATTATCTTCAAAAAGTAAATGTCATGGACCAATCTAACGTTTCAAATAAAGAACCGATGAGATTTTGCAAATTTTATGCGTTTTTTTTTTAAAAAAAGTTATCAAGCTCTTAACAAATCACCCTTTATAAGGTTTCTGGAAATATTTAAACATTTCCAAGGGCTTATCGTATGGTACCATTAAGCGAGCAAAGATTATAAATTCAGGCCTGGTGATTTCGATTCCTCCACCAAATAATATTCCATCGGCGCATATATCAGCTTTTTGTTCGCGAATATATTCCATGCAACTCAATACCGAATAATGGGACATATTGGGCATAAAGACAAAATCCAAAGTAGCATTAAAATGTGAGGCAAATATCTGTACTACATTGCCATAGAAGCCACCCAACTGTAAATTACCCTTATCATCAAAGTAAGCACTTACTCTTGGTGGATAATTGCCTATGGTAACTGAGATGGGATAACCCTGCAGATTTGAATACGAACGCCGATGTCTTTGTTCCAAATATTCGGTGAGTGTTAAGGATTTTATTACCATTTTGGGTAATGGATCCATTGTAAGACATTGCTGCTGCATATTCATTAAGAGAATATGCCAAAAACCCTCTTGCCAACACCATTGGAATAACCACTCCCATTTGTTTGCGGATGAAATAGATGATCGGGTTAAAAATATCACATCCTTTGAATGGAGATTTATTAACGAAGGTTTAACTATATGCTGTAAATAGGATTCATCCAAATTGTGGGTATCTATTAAGCTTAATACTTGTTCTCCAATATGTCCTCGTAGATTGATACCAATTTCATTGGTTATCACCAACTGAGGGTGATGATTTAATCGAAGTTCCTCATACCCAATATGCGTTGTTTCATTATTTAAAAATACTACAAAGGTGTATACATTCAATTCAGTTTTGAATTTATTTAAAATATCTTCCAAATTTTCAGCATTTTTAATTTGCCAGAATGCAACCAAGTATAGAAGTGAAAACTCCATTCTTTAGCAGTAAACTGAATGCTTTTTTTGCTTATTACATTTGCCAATAACTGTGGAGCATGTAGTAGCAATTATATCTTAAAGGACTTTATTTGCTTTAGGGTTCTCCATTAAGCTATAAAATTTGTCCTAAGGGAAATGGATTAATGCAGAGGACTTGAGGTGAAAAAGAGCCTAAGGTTTATAATCCCATTTTATATAGACTAAAAGCCTTGCAATTGTTGTTTACCCTACCCTAAACCACCCAGCCCAAAGGCACAACTTTAAATGCACTTCCAGAAGATGTACTCCCAATGCTGTTCTTTATTTTAACTACTACCCAGGAAGTTCTTTTAATTCAATTTTTTATAACTTGGTTTTTTCATACTTTTAATTGACAATTTTAATTTTTTTTGTTTCAAATAGGTTAAAAACAGAGTAAGAATTCATAAAATGGTACAAATCATTTAAATTTTGTCGACAAAAATGTTAAATACAATCTGAAAAATTGTGAATTTTTGAAAATATTTGAAGTCAAACGTTTCCGGCAAGCGTTAGAATCCATTAAAAATCATAAAAAATTATTTATTTGATAAAATATCACAGAATTTTTATACGCTGCTCCACACTGTGGAACAGGGTATTATAAGTTAGTAAATATGTTTGCAACACCCAGAAGGAGACGAGATAGACACATGGTGTCTTTGGCAAAAATGGTCAGGGTGGGCTCCTGAGTCGATATAGCCATGTCCGTCTCTCCGTCTGTCCGTCTGTCCGTGAACACATTTTGTAATCAAAGTCTAGGTCGCAGTTTTAGTCCAATCGACTTCAAATTTGGCACAAGTATGTGTTTTGGCTCAGAATAGATCCCTATTGATTTTGGAAGAAATCGGTTCAGATTTAGATATAGCTCCCATATATATATTTCGCCCGATGTGGACTTATATGGCCCCAGAAGCCAGAGTTTTACCGTAATTGGCTTAAAATTTTGCACAAGAAGAACAATTAGTACTATAGTCCAGTGTGCCAAATTTCATTGAAATCGGTTCAGATTTAGATATAGCTCCCGTATATATCTTTCGCCCGATATGCAGTAATACGGTCCCAGAAACCAGAGTTTTACCCCAATTAGGTTGAAATTTTGCACAGGGAGTAGAACTAGCAGTGTAGTCAAGTGTGCAAAATTTTATTGAAATCGGTTCAGATTTAGATATAGCTCCCATATATATCGTTCGCCCGATTTACACTCATATGACCACACAGGCCAATCTTTAGCTCCGATTTAGTTGAAATTTTGCACTGAGAGTAGAATTAGCATTGTAGCTATGCGTGCCAAATTTGGTTGAAATCGGTTCAGATTTAGATATAGCTCCCATATATATCGTTCGCCCGATTTACACTCATATGACCACAGAGGCCAATCTTTAGCTCCGATTTAGTTGAAATTTTGCACTGAGAGTAGAATTAGCATTGTAGCTATGCGTGACAAATTTGGTTGAAATCGGTTCAGATTTAGATATAGCTCCCATATATATGTTTTTCTGATTTCGACAAAAATGGTCAAAATACCAACATTTTCCTTGTAAAATCGCCACTGTTTAGTCGAAAAGTTGTAAAAATGACTCTAATTTTCCTAAACTTCTAATACATGTATATCGAGCGATAAATCATAAATAAACTTTTGCGAAGTTTCCTTAAAATTGCTTCATATTTAAATGTTTCCCATATTTTTATACCCTCCATCATAGGATGGGGGTATATTAACTTTGTCATTCCGTTTGTAACACATCGAAATATTGCTCTAAGACCCCATAAAGTATATATATTCTGGGTCGTGGTGAAATTCTGAGTCGATCTGAGCATGTCCGTCCGTCCGTCCGTCCGTCCGTCCGTCCGTCCGTCCGTCCGTCCGTCTGTTGAAATCACGCTAACTTCCGAACGAAACAAGCTATCGACTTGAAACTTGGCACAAGTAGTTGTTATCGATGTAGGTCGGATGGTATTGAAAATGGGCCATATCGGTCCAATTTTACGTATAGCCCCCATATAAAGGGACCCTCAGATTTGGCTTGTGGAGCTTCTAACAGAAGCATATTTCATCCGATCCGGCTGAAATTTGGTATATGGTGTTGGTATATGGTCTCTAACAACCATGCAAAAATTGGTCCACATCGGTCCATAATTATATATAGCCCCCATATAAACCGATCCCCAGATTTGGCTTGCGGAGCCTAAAAGAGAAGCAAATTTCATCCGATCCGGCTGAAATTTGGTACATGGTGTTGGTATATGGCCACTAACAACCGTGCAAAAATTGGTTCACATCGGTCCATAATTATATATAGCCCCCATATAAACCGATCCCCAGATTTGGCTTGCGGAACCTCAAAGAGAAGAAAATTTCATCCGATCCGGCTGAAATTTGGTACATGATGTTGGTATATGGTCTCTAACAACCATGCAAAAATTGGTCCACATCGGTCCATAATTATATATAGACCCCATATAAACCGATCTCCAGATTTGGTTTGCGAAGCCTCAAAGAGAAGCAAATTGCATCCAATCCGGTTGTTATTTGGAACATGGTGTTAGTATATGATCTTTAACAACCGTGACAGAATTGGTCCATATCGGTCCATAATTATATATAGCCCCCATATAAAACGTTCTCCAGATTTGACCTCCGGAGCCTCTTGGAGGAGCAAAATTCATCCGATCCGGTTCAAATTAAGAACGTGGTGTTAGTATATGGTCTCTAACAACCATACCAAGATTGGTCCAATCACACAAAAATTGGTCCATATCGGTTCATAATCATGGTTGCCACTAGAGCCAAAAATAATCTACCAAAATTTTATTTCTATAGAAAATTTTGTCAAAATTTTATTTCTAGATAAAATTTTGTTAAAGTTTTATTAAAATTTTCATCATTGTCAAAATTCTATTTCTATAGAAAATTTTGTCAAAATTTTATTTCTATAGAAAATTTTGTTCAAATTTTATTCGGTTCATAATCATGGTTGCCACTCGAGCCAAACATAATCTACCAAGATTTTATTTCTATAGAAAATTTTGTCAAAAGTTTATTTCTATAGAAAATTTTTTTAAAATTTTATTTCCGTAGAAATTTTTGTCAAAATTTTCTTTCTATAGCAAATTTTGTCAAAATTTTTATTTCTATAGAAAATTTTGTGAAAATGTTATTTCTATAGAAAATTTTGTTAAAATTTTATTCCTGTAGAAAATTTTGTCAAAATTTTATGTCTACTTTGTCAAACTGAATTATAACGTATTGGATCGATCTTTTTTGATTTAATATATACCACGTATGGACTTACATACAATTTAGAAGATGGTGTTAGGAGGTTTTAAGATGCCTTGCCATCGGCAAGCGTTACCGCAACTTAAGTAATTCGATTCTGGATGGCAGTGTTTAGAAGAAGTTTCTACGCAATCCATGATGGAGGGTACATAAGCTTCGGCCTGGCCGAACTTACGGCCGTATATACTTGTTTTTTACTAACATTGTGTTCCACCCTAGTGCATTAGCCGACTTAAATTTTGAGTCTGTAGATTTTGTGGAAGCCTATCAAATTCTGTCCAGATCGAGTGATATTTAAATGTATGTATTTGGGACAAACCTTTATATATAGCCCCCAACACATTTGACGCATGTGATATGGTATCGAAAATTTGGATCTACAAAGTGGTGCAGGGTTTAATATAGTCGGCCCCGCCCGACTTTAGACTTTCCTTACTTGTTTAATTTACATCCGAAATATTGAATTCGGATCACACCTAAAGAAGTGATGCAAATTCAGTGCAACGGTTGTTGAAATGGAGGTCTTCCTTCCTATGACAAGCCCATGTTAAGGTCATCGCTTCTGCGTCAATTTTGACCACTTCCGGATCCAAAAAGAACATTTTCATTACTTTTTTGGCGAGGCTTTTTTTGCTGGGCACCTCTTCAGAATTAATAAAATTGGTTTGTGAGATAAACTTAAATCTTAGATGATGTGCCCGATACTTCGCTATATATATGTACTATATCAGAGTTATATCAAAATATTAATTTTTATTTTTTATGTCTAATTAATTCGTTAATTGATACATTTACGCGGCTGAAGCAATTTGAAGTAGGAAAAATTAATTTGGCCAATTAATTTCGTGATTGAATCGGAAAAACAAATTTTTCTCTGTGGTTTTAAATTTATGAAAACCTTTCCATTTCCAAATTGCATTAGAAACAAATCTATGTATGAAAACCCTTTTTAGTGAATGTACCCATTGATTATGACATTTATTACCACCATGTCACAATGATGTAGTAATAAATAATTAATTTTAAACAATTGAAACCAGTAATGCTTAGAGCTTATGAATATAAGAGAAATTGTGATATACTTATAAACTTTTCGTAACTACATCATTTTTAATGGACACTGGGTTGAGAATGTAAAAAATTATGCTAATAAAAAAAAAAACAAAAACAAAACAAATTCATAGAATTTTATTTTTAATTAAACATTTCGTTTTATTTTCTTTCTATAAATCATTATCTCAGCTAGGAAACATATGAAAGACAAACAATATCCTGTAGCTAAAATAAGCCCACATACATTAAAATAACCCAAAGATAATGGTTCCACCAGACGATCTTCATTTGGTATCATTTTTATTTGATGCAACAGCAGACCTTCCTGGATATTGACATCGGAGAGATGATCGTAGATACCAGCACAAAATAGATTATCCATAAAATCTGTAAATACATCCTGAAACGGCCAATAGGAACGCATAGGAATTTCTCCAATTTCCGTTGTTATCACAAAATTTGTCAATTTCTTCATACGTGGTTTCGATAAGAATTTTTGCTGATACAAAAAAAAATCCATATCATATTCTAAATTAAAGTACACATATTCTGGATTTAAGTTCCTCTCGTTTTCCCTAGCAAACTCTTCAGAAACAATCATGGCTTGTTGTTTGACCAAAGGTGAAACCTGTGAGGTCTCGAAGATCAATTGATGGAAAGGCGTTATTAAAATGCTAAGATTATGGGCCACCACATCATCAACGGAATTTATTTCATTGCGATAGATTTTTGTGAGTAGTATTGAAGATAGATAGGCCAGATACATATTTGATAAAATGAAACCACCAAACATCATTATGCCTTCCAAAGGAAAACGATAGTTTCCAGAGAGATGTTTTAATTTGAAAGAAGCACATAATAGACTCTGATAAGTGACGAGGATATTATGTGAAATTGAAATCTGTTGATGTTCCTTATACTCCACAGCGGAAATTAGGATGACTGTACAGATACTGGTGAAGACAATAAGCAACCATACCGAATTGGTATAGGGTATCCGAAAATAATGATACGTTTCCAAAGGTCTATCAAAGGGGACCATCAGTCGTGATACAGCCACATAAATTGGAGTTGTGGTCTCAATACCATAGCCAAAAAGTGTGGCATCACTGCAAATATCAGCCCAATGATTTGTAAGATATTCCATGCAACTAAGTACCGAATAATGTGACATATTGGGCATTACAATATAATCCAAGGTGGCATTGTATTGTGAAGCAAATATTTTCACTGCATTTCCATAAAATCCACTTAGCTGTAAATTTCCCATTTCATCATAATAAGCATTTGCTCGAGGTGGATAATTTCCTACGGTGGCTCTTATTTTGTGTCCCAATAGGTTTGAATTTCTTCGTTTTCTATGTTTCAAGTAGCCATAGAAGGTTATGGGTATTATGACCATCTCTGGCATGCAATCCACGGTAAAATATTGCTGATTCATATTCATGAGTAGGATATGCCAAAATCCATTTTGCCAACACCATTCAAATAACCATTGCCATTTGTACGAATCTTCTAAGGAGGAATTTGTTATAAAGATTAAATCTTTCATATGTAGATATATCAGAGAGGGTTTAACTATCTCATTGAGATACGTTTCATTTTGCCCATCGATAAATATTAAACTTGAAACTCTTTGACCCAGATGTAATCTTAAATCTGTAGCTATTTGATTGGTTATAATCACTTTCGGTTGATCAGTTAAATTCCATATATGATGCCAATTGTCTGTGCCAATTTCATTTGGAGTAAATACCATAAATGCATATAAGTCTAATTCAGTTCTTAATTTATCGAAAATATTTGCATAAATTTCCTTTTCAATATAATAAAAAACTAGGACCAGGCAAAGATATTTGAATTCCATTTTGAAAGAACTTCACCTTTAACGTTTGAATGTATATTACAAAATGACATATTCATGGGAAAACTATTTCCTATAAAGGTCGAACTATTTGCTAGAAGTGTATTTAAACGTTTAGGGTTTTATTTCCATTAATCACTTATTTGTTCTTGAAAAATCCCATTATGATTTATGATTTGTATTTTACTCTCTCTCTCTCTCTCTCTTTAAGAGTAACAAATTTTATGGGCCTTATGGTTTCGACTATATCCCAATTTATTTCAAAGTTGGAATATACGTTTTATAACTGATTCAATATTTTTGTGTCCAATATCCGTTATCTACCCTGAATCTGTATTAAGGTAATAGTAACTGATACTAATGACATAATAGTAGTTAAGGTAATATGCAATCAAAGTTTATGCTAGGTTACAAAAAAAAATTTCTTTATGCATAATCCCTAATTACGGAAGTCCTTTGCTCCTGTTGTAATCATATGAAATTTAACCTGCAGTTAGGGTTGTAACATTACTTATAGTAGCACTTAACATGGAATTTTAATTGCATACTCTATTCATAAATTATTAGCTTTAATGAAGCCTTTTTGCCTGAATCAAGTAAATGGGATTAAAATATATCCGATAATTGAGAGTAAGGGTTGAAGTAAGTGAGTACTCTATACACAATTGAACCTTTTGAATAGCCTACATTGTAAGATGTTGGTATACTATATTCGTTAATCTGTTTGTAACAGTTTGATGTATCAATCAGAGAAGCACGAAGAAAATAAAAAAATATCTAGCAAATATATTGCTTCGCGGTAGGCAACCAAGTATCATGTCAACAATTCACCTAAAATGAAGTCTAGGTCTTTTTCTTTGTACCAGAATTATCCGAATATATCCGAGTTTCGGTGCAAGCTTTCTTAACTTTCTGCAGATCTGTAGGTATGCTGGCTAGAATAATATTCAGTCCCAATGTTGCCAAAGCTCAAAATCTATTACCTTAAAGTACAATTTATTAATATGAAGCCATGTCATAAATTGCTGTTAACAAAAATATAATTTTATTCAAAATCCAAAGCTAATTAAACATAGGCCGGATTTAGATTTGTTAGATTTCCATCAATCATTTCTTCGCATGCCATATTCGTTTTTATACCCTGCGCCACACTGTGGAACAGGGTGTTATAAGTTAGTGCATATGTTTGCCACACCCAGAAGGAGACGAGATAGACACATGGTGTCTTTAACAAAAATGCTAAGGGTTTGCTCCCGAGTCGATATAGCCATGTCCGTATGTCCGTGAACACATTTTTGTATTCAAAGTCTACGTCGCAGTTTTAGTCCAATCGACTTCAAATTTGGCACAAGCTTCTGCTTTGGGTCTGAATAGAACCCTATTGATTTTGGAAGAAATCGGTTCATATTTAGATATAGCTCCCATATATATCTTTCGCCCCATATGGACTTATATGGTCCCTGAAGCCAGAGTTTTAGACCAATTTGGTTGAAATTTTGCACTAGGAGTACAATTAGTGGTAGAGTCAAGTGTGCTAAATTTGATTGAAATCGGTTCAGATTTAGATATAGCTCCCATATATATCATTCGCCCGATTTACACTCATATGACCACAGTGGCAAATCTTTTACTCCGATTTACTTGAAATTTTGCACAGGAAGTAGAATTAACATTCTGACTGTCCATACCAAATTTGGTTGATATAGCTCCCATATATAGCTTTCGCCCGATTTACACACATATTACCATAGAGGCCAAGTTTTTACTCCGATTTATTTGAAATTTTTCACAGGGAGTACAATGAATTTTGTTGCTATGCGTGCCAAATTTGGTTGAAATCGGTTCAGATTTAGATATAGCTCCTATATATATGTTGTTCTGATTTCGACAAAAATGGTCAAAATACCAACATTTTCCTTGTAAAATCGCCACTGCTTAGTCGAAAAATTGTAAAAATGATTCCCATTTTCCTATACTTCTAATACATATCTATCGATCGATAAATCATAAATACACTTTTGCGAAGTTGTCTCAAAATTGGTTCAGATTTAAATGTTTCCCACATTTTTTACTAACATTGTGTTCCACCCCAGGCTTAAATATATTGTCCACTAAGAAGCCTTAAATATATTGTCGGTTCAGATTTAAATGTATATATATATATATATGGGAACATAAACCTTTATATATAGCACCCAACATATTTGAAGGATTTCAGATAGTATCGAAAATGTAAATCCACAAAGTGGTGCAGGGTATAATATAGTCGGCCACGCCCGACTGTAGACTTTCCTTACTTGTTTTTTCGACTCACTTATGGTAAAGAATTGATGATCCACAAAAAGTATTATTAAAAACCGCTTGACAATCTGCTCATATTATGAGTGATTAGCAGATATGGTCTGTCGTAAACTGTAAGGAATTTGACATACATTTACGACGTATTTTACCATACGCTAAAAGCGTCGTAAACTTCCATAAAATACTTAGCTTTTGACAATATTGGAATTTGTATAGTATAAGGTTTTGTAGAATCAGTTATCTCATACTTTTTTGTTAATTTTTGTACTTGGGAATGCCTTTTCCTTATACAAAAGAGTTAGAAAATTCTACTATCGACTAGAGTCGACTAATTGAACCATGCAAGAGCAAACTTTGTGCCAAACTTCATAGACCAGTTTGATTTCACTTAACCATATGAAAATTGAGGTTATAAATAAATCAAAATCGACGTGGTTAGTATTTTGAATACCCACATGTTGGAGCTACACGCAAAGAAAAAAAAAAAAAAAACATTTGGAAAAAGTGTACCGAAAACGTTTTTCTTATGTTGCACTCAAAAAAAAAGTGAACTCTCTATTTCACTAAAGCCAATTTAACTTTATATTAGTTCATAGAATCATTATGTTTGGAAAAAGTTTACTTTACTCAAATAATTTTTTGCGTACGTTAGTTAAATGAACTAACACACAGGAAAAAATTATACAAAAATAAAGCATAAAGGTTTCCTAATTTCGTATTTCTCACAAAATAGTTCATTATTTCTTTAAATTTGTAAAGTTTACCAAAAATGTGTCCATCATGAACTTCGTATGGCACTAAAGACATTCTTGCAATTTTGAACTCCAAGATTTCTCTTAAAACTACAAAATTTTCTTTAACAAGTGCAAAAACTTAGTAATGTCTAATAAATTTTCTTGAATTTGTCGAAAAATATTTACTTATTTTTACCATATCGGAGTGATGCCAGCGCTTGTAATACTGTTTAGTTAAAATTATCTAAAAAAAATCAAAATTTTCTAAAATTAAGTTATCTTTCCTGGTGGGTTCACTGTTTTTTCAGTGTAGTTTTTTGAATTCCTTCGAAAATTTTAAACTTTAATCACCAAAAAAATTCGTTTGCTACAAAATTTTTATTTTTTCTAAAAAAAAATATTTTTGAACCAACAACACAGTTCATTGCGTTTATATCAAACACTGTTCTTTTCTGACTTTAGGTCTTTAATAAGACACATTTTATAGTTAATAGTAAACATTTAATATAGTAGTATGCAAAAAAAATTTTTAGTTTTCGGTCGAACAAGGGATCGAACCCAGGACCCTTGGTATGCATGACGGACGTAGCAACGACTGCTCCACGGTACCCAACTAAATGTGTGTTTCTTTTAAATAAAGTTTGTTTAATCGGCTTGTGGGCGCCGCAAGCTATGCTTTATAAATATAACTTATATAGATAATTGTCTATTGATGACAATAACAACTACGTAGCTCAGTGGATAGTGTGTTGGCTTAAAAAATTGCGTAGTCCGCGGTTCGATTCTCCGTCCAGGCGAAAGGTAAAATTAAAAAAAAAATAAAATCGAATAATTTCTTCTACATTGTTTGTATTACAGAAAAAGGTGCTAAGAACTAAAAAACATCGTGGAAGTGAGAAAGATGTGGGAAGAAAGCAATTGGCCAGAAAATATTTTTTCTGAATTAGTCATTATGAAATTGTTTTAACATCGTGGAAAAGAATTAAAGTTTATCACAAAAAGTATATACTTTTCTTCCAAATAAACTTCCTTAAAGCAAAAGAGAAACGAACTTGTGTAAATCCGACTTTCGCCATGACAATTCACTTTCAACAATAGGAAAACGCGTTGTATTCAGGCGTTTTTCAAATGTCTGTTTCTCTCAAGTAAATTGCAAATTACTTTTGAATAAAAAATTTATCAAAATTACTATTATCAAAAATTTTAAAATACGTCAATATAGCGTTTTCATGCCTTAGGATCTCAAAATAAAAGTTTGAAATCAAATCTAAGTATAAGTTTTTTTGATATTTACTACGTGTTTTTTTTTTTTTTTAATTTTTACAGGTATATGACGTTTCGACGTGTACAACTTTCTGACAGTCGAAAACCAAAAACACACTACTTGGACCATCTCTGGTTATTAGACTATGGACTGAATTAATTTCTTGGCAACAAATCTTCGCAAGTATTATCGATGACAGGTAAGTCAAATATATATCGGTTAACATAAATCCCAAAACTATTCGAATAAATTCCATGACCTAATGAAAGTTGTGTGATAGATGACTATAATGCAAACTAAGTTAAAGTCTCTAATATGTTGGCTTACATTTGAAAATGTGGTGCGGAAACAATTGCTTATCGCAGGCGTTTGTCGGTAATATTATATATGGTATACTGAAAAAATTAGTTACGTGATATTAAGGATTGCGCAAACTAAATTTTAGTAAGCGCTATTTAGTATGCGCAATGAATAATGAAGATTTAATTAAAATAAAGTTTATAATCTTTGTTTCGAATTTTTTTCTATTAAATTTAAGACACAATTTTGGAAATTTGCGTTCCCCTGTTAAAGTCGTATGTCTTTGAACTAAAGCAAATTTTCCTTAACGTAAAGAAAACATATTTTTGATTTAAAGAAATCGCCCTTAAATTAACTGAAATATTGAATTTTTAGATTTAATATAAAAACGCTTCAAATATAAGCTAAGTCTTAGTTTGAGGACTTAGTATCTTTGATTTAAACTTTGTGTTGGAATTAAGAAAACCTTTTTTGCCTTGAAGTATCCGTTATAATTTGGATTTTTAAACTAGAATTGTTTTTACGTGAATAACTTTATTAATGTACCGCAAAAAGGGAATGAAAATTCGATAAATGCGATCTGTATCCTAATTTTAATTTTATTGATACTAGATTCAAATCCACATAGATGGCTAAAAAATGTCTTTATTTTGAAGAAGCCGCATATTTGGCTCGGAATCAATACCAAAATCCTTAAGCCAAGGTCAAAATCTTTGGCGCCCAATAAACTTTTTTTTATTGTAGAGGACTATATATATATAGATCTTGTAGTTTCAAACCTATACCAAAAAGTATGGCATTACAATTATCAACTTTTTCTTGCTCCATATAACAGGTTGGCTGATAAGTCCCCGGTCTGATGCATAGATGACGTCGCTAGTATTAAATGCATATTATTTTTACATAGTACCAACCTTCAAATGATTCGTGTCAAAATTTGACGTCTGTAAGTCAATTAGTTTGTGAGATAGAGCGTCTTTTGTGAGGCAACTTTGTTATTGTAAAAAAATGGAAAAAAAGGAATTTCGTGTTTTAATAAAATACTGTTTTCTGAAGGGAAAAAATACGGTGGAAGCAAAAACTTGGCTTGATAATGAGTTTCCGGACTCTGCCCCAGGGAAATCAACAATAATTGATTGGTATGCAAAACTCAAGCGTAGTGAAATGAGCACGGAGGACGCTGAACGCAGTGGACGCCCGAAAGAGGTGGTTACCGACGAAAACATCAAAAAAATTCACAAAATGATTTTGAATGACCGTAAAATGAAGTTGATCGAGATAGCAGAGGCCTTAAAAATATCAAAGGAACGTGTTGGTCATATCATTCATCAATATTTGGATATGCGGAAGCTCTGTGCAAAATGGGTGCCGCGCGAGCTCACATTTGAACAAAAACAACAACGTGTTGATGATTCTGAGCGGTGTTTGAAGCTGTTAACTCGAAATACACCCGAATTTTTCCGTCGATATGGCTCCATCACTACACTCCTGAGTCCAATCGACAGTCGGCTGAGTGGACAGCGACCGGTGAACCGTCTCCGAAGCGTGGCAATGTAATGGCCTCTGGTTTTTGAGATGCGCATGGAATAATTTTTATCGATTATCTTGAGAAGGGAAAAACCATCAACAGTGACTATTATATGGCGTTATTGGAGCGTTTGAAGGTCGAAATCGCGGCAAAACGGTCCCATATGAAGAAGAAAAAAGTGTTGTTTCACCAAGACAACGCACCGTTCATCAATTGGGCTTCGAATTGCTTCCCCACCCACCGTATTCTCCACATCTGGCCCCCAGTGACTTTTTCTTGTTCTCAGACCTCAAAAGAATGCTCGCAGGGAAAAAATTGGCTGCAATGAAGAGGTGATCGCCGAAACTGAGGCATATTTTGAGGCAAAACCGAAGGAGTACTACCAAAATGGTATCAAAAAATTGGAAGGTCGTTATAATCGTTGTATCGCTCTTGAAGGGAACTATGTTGAATAATAAAAACGAATTTTGACAAAAAAAAATGTGTTTTTCTTTGTTAGGCCGGGGACTTATCAGCCAACCTGTTATTCGACTTAGATGAGCACAGCATTGCCATAAAGTCCTCTAAGCTGTGAATTTTCCAAATCATCAAAGTCTTGTAATTGTACTGGAAGTCCTTGAAGAGTTGTAGTTCTCTGCCGCCTTTTATGGTGATATTTCATAAGGGAATTCGATTTCACGAATGTTTGGGGAATACTATCTATAGTGAGAAATTTTCATTCACATTCATTAAGAAAATAGCTACAAATACCACTGAAGAACCATACTAAACTCATTATAACGTCACCCCAAAATTATCTAAAGAAATGTATACCCAGATTTTGATTATAGCATTAAAAGTCGCTTTTAGGTCAAAGCATTAAAAGTTCATTAATCGATAAGTCAATTTTTTTATCAAAATAAAAAGGCGATTTGAAAGAATATCAAAATTTGATCAAGTGATCTTGCCGAACACTATATTCCAACTTTATGTTTGTCTTTTTTCATCACAGACCGATTGCGGCCAAATGAATGACACATACACCGAAAAAAATATTGTCATGAAGTCAAAGATTTCATGTCTTTAAAATACGAATACAAATTTTGCTTAGCATAGAAGACGCATTTCTCTAAAATAAAGTTATTTTCCTTGTCCAAAAGTCGATAAACTTTTCAATGAAGTCGTATTGTCCTTATAATTAAGTGATTTGACTTAAAAATGGGTATCTTAACATGAAAGAAAAAATTTATAGGCTAAGGTCAACTTGACTTTAATAATTCAGAAAAATTCTTTAAATTTAATGAAATTGTCTTTAAATTTGTTGTCTTTTTGCATCTTGACTACAAAGCCAAAAATCGTTCAAATATAGGACATGTTTTTCAAAACTTTATTTTAAAGAAGTTTTTTACTTCAAACATAGCATAATTTCTACTGGAAGTCGAGTCCTAATTTGGAAAATAAAGTTGCCGTTAACTCGTTTTTAAAGGACTTTGATAGCATATGAAGAAAAAAAGCTGAGAAAGCGAAAAATTAAAATTTGCTTCCTAGAAGCAAGTACACAAAACCTAAATTTAAAAGAGAATTGTGTCTTAAAAGTATCCTTACTTGTATTCTCCGCTTCTTTGGCTCGGAATCAATACCAAATTTTTTAAAGTAACGACAAAATCTTTGGAACCGAGTATGCTTTTTTTCAGTGTAAGGTTCGAGATTTCTTGGTTAAATACACGAAGGACTATGTTGGATCAATAGTCGAGTAGGCGATTTTCGTTAACATAAAACCAATTTGAAAAAATTTTCAAAATCATCTTAAGAAGGTTAGTAGATATTGAAGATGATAATTTTTGTTAGAAAAATCAATTTTAGAGTTGCTGGGGTTTCAAAAAAAAAAACCAAATTTTTTTACTAAATGTAAAGTGGAGAATTAACTACAAAGCGCGATAATATATTCAAGGTGTTTTTTTATACAAATTAAGCTTCCAAGTTATAGTTCCATAGTTGGTATGAAAAATTCCTCAACATTTTGTGTACTTTACCAAACACTTGAAAAACATCTGCTAGAATTAAAGACACGAATCTATGCAATGACAGCTCTTTCTTTTAAATTGTATGTTCCATTTTTTCAGTTTTAATAATTTTTATATATGTACATAGCAATATATACTTTATCAACAATTTTCTGAATGAAAATCTAAATAATAAAATAAATTAATATTGACAATAATTAAAAAAAACGTTCTGTTTTTTAAAGACACGTATCTATAGTGTGTCATCTTTTTTATACCCTCCATCATAGGAGGGGGGTATATTAACTTTGTCATTCCGTTTGTAACCCATCGAAATATTGCTCTAAGTCCCCATAAAGTATATATATTCTGGGTCGTGGTGAAATTCTGAGTCGATCTAAGCATGTCCGTCCGTCCGTCCGTCCGTCTGTTGAAATCACGCCAACTTCCGAACGAAACAAGCTATCGACTTGAAACTTGGCACAAGTAGTTGTTATCGATGTAGGTCGGATGGTATTGAAAATGGGCCATATCGGTCCACTTTTACGTATAGCCCCCATATAAAGGGACCCTAAGATTTGGCTTGTGGAGCCTCTAACAGAAGAATATTTCATCCGATCCGGCCGAAATTTGGTATATGGTGTTGGTATATGGTCTCTAACAACCATGCAAAAATTGGTCTACATCGGTCCATAATTATATATAGCCCCCATATAAACCGATCCCCAGATTTGGCTTGCGGAGCCTAAAAGAGAAGAAAATTTCATCCGATCCGGCTGAAATTTGGTACATGATGTTGGTATATGGTCTCTAACAACCATGCAAAAATTGGTCCATATCGGTCCTTAATTATATATAGCCCCCATATAAACCGATCCCCAGATTTGGCTTGTGGAGCCTCTAAGAGAAGCATATTTCATCCGATCCGGCTGAAATTTTGTACATGGTGTTGGTATATGGTCTCTAACAATCATGCAAAAATTAGTCCACATCGGTCCAGAATTATATATAGCCCCCATATAAACCGATCCCCAGATTTGGCTTGCGGATCCTCAAAGAAAAGCAAATTTCATCCGATCCGGCTGAAATTTGGTACATGATGTTGGTATATGGTCTCTAACAACCGTGCAAAAATTGGTCCACATCGGTTCATAATTATATATAGCCCCCATATAAACCGATCCCCAGATTTGGCTTGCGAAGTCTCCAAGAGAAGCAAATTTCATCCAATCCGGTTGTAATTTGGAACATGGTGTTAGTATATGATCTTTAACAACCGTGCCAGAATTGGTCCATATCGGTCCATAATTATATATAGCCCCCATATAAAACATTCTCCAGATTTGACCTCCGGAGCCTCTTGGAGAAGCAAAATTCATCCGATCCGGTTCAAATTAGGCACGTGGTGTTAGTATATGGTCGCTAACAACCATACCAAAATTGGTCCAATCACACAAAAATTGGTCCATATCGGTTCATAATCATGGTTGCCACTAGAGCCAAAAATAATCTACCAAAATTTTATTTTATTTCTAGAGAAAATTGTATTCGGTTCATAATAAAATTTTCATCATTGTCAAAATTTTATTTCTATAGAAAATTTTGTCAAAATTTTCTTTCTATAGAAAATTTTGTTCAAATTTTATTCGGTTCATAATCATGGTTGCCACTCGAGCCAAAAATAATCTACCAAGATTTTATTTCTATAGAAAATTTTGTCAAAAGTTTATTTCTATAGAAAATTTTGTTAACACTTTATTTCTGTAGAAAATTTTGTCAAAATTTTATGTCTACTTTGTCAAACTGAATTATATACGTATTGGATCGATCTTTTTTGATTCAATATGTACCACGTATGGACTTACATAGAATTTAGAAGATGGTGTTAGGAGGTTTTAAGATACCTTGCCATCGGCAAGCGTTACCGCAACTTAAGTAATTCGATTGTGGATGGCAGATGAAGTTTTTACGCAATCCATGATGGAGGGTACATAAGCTTCGGCCTGGCCGAACTTACGGCCGTATATACTTGTTTTTTTTTTTTTTTTAAATCACATGGTCCATATTTTTTGTATTTTAATATTTTTTAATATTTTTTTGTATATTCTTTATCAACAATTTTCTGAATGAAAATCTAAATAAGACACAACGATGTCAAAAGATGGAGAACCAAAAAAATTTCTGCTGATTCCATAAATTGCAGTGCATAAGTAATTCTTGTTTAAATGGTTAATGATTCAATCAACACCATGACAGTGACAGCTTTATTTAAGCATACAAAACGCTCGACAATTCAAAGCACAATGCAAAATTAATATCTGCACAATGGGTTGATGTGACCATGGAAAAACCCTATTGCAAAATATAAAATTTTAAGCAAAAAAAGAAAAACTATCAATTCATGAATTTGCTTTAGCCCCTCCACTAGTCACCGCTTATTAGGCCCCATTTAAAATGTTTGTTTATGCTTATTCATGCTTCTGAATACTTTAGCTAACACTTTTTCAACTTAACATGCACATGGTGTTGGAAATGTATACCACAGTTTTTTTTCTTTTTGTTTGGTTTTCATTTTAAAACTTCTCAAAGAATCTTGTGGTTTATGTTGTCTACACTTGCTTGGACAACATTGTCTTCTGGACATTAGTAGGCCTGGTGAACTAAAGCGTTTCTCCTCACCACCGCGCAGCAACAATTGGGAATAAAGGAATCCATGTTTAGTGTATAGAACATGTGTTCCAGAATAACAACTATAACAGTGGCGGAAAATAGTGTGGGTCCATTAAGAATTTAATATATAAAATTGAAATAATGAGTTTTAATTAAATATTTTTCAAATGCGAATATTATCGGCTTATTAATGATGTGACATAGCTCTTGACTCATACGTCTTACATATTCGTCCAATGGTAGACCAATCAATGAGTGAAGCATGATTCTTTTTATCTCCAATGTTTCAATATTCGGAATCCAAAATATATTCGTTTGCGATATTTTCTTTCAATACAGTTTTCGTTGATGAGAAGTTCAAATTGAAATTGACGAATTGAAGTCCGGCAGTATCTCGATTTTGTCGTTATAAGAAAACTAAAATCTTGCGATTTACGATTCCGAATATCAGGGAATATAAGATATATTTAAAGAACCGAAAGTTATTCGTAGTTGTGATTGACGTCATGAGTAGCAGATGGTGATAAATCTGAGGAAAACTGCAACTTATACCTCGAGAACTGTTATACCTGGAAGGACTTTCAAAGGGACAAAACTCATAAAATTCAATCAATCAATTTGCAATAAAATATAGAATTTTATTGCTGATGCACACAAGGGTCTGATTATCTTTATCACTGACTTATATTCCTAGAATCCAATAGAGAAAAAATATTAATCCTTCAAAGATTCATATGCTATGCTATTCGTTTGGAAATGTCTTTAAATCGAAAAATGATTCCATCTTTCGATCTCATTTTTCTCAATGACTTTGGCATATTTTATTACTTGAGTTTGTTAATCTATGTTAAACACTTTTGTACTCAATTGTATGCATTTCAAACATGCATATGTTGTCTGATCAAACAAAATTCTTAAGAATTGCATGTTGTGTTTATTACACTCATGTTTGGGTCAAAGGGGTTCTGGCATAGAGATTGATACAAGAACAACAATTACAATACTTGTTGTCATAGGATTTCTATGGATGAAAATGCAGATGAAAAAAAAAACGGAATCAATATGAAATCATAGTTGCCAATGAAATTAATGAAGTGTGTGGTATGAAAATGTTCTCAAAACGCTAAAGGTGAAGTTAAGATATCCGCAAATCTCTCCCTGAGATGGTTGAATAATTAAATGTTGTTATTTGCTGAATGATTCACGGAAGTTCATGAGATATATTTTAACTTATACAATAACTTAATTTTGTACAAAAATCGGCATAAATGATGCAGTTTTATATTAATTAAACTAAGATGTATTATTTGTTTGGATATTAAAAATTTGTTGCTTCAGTTCTAAAAGTAAGTGGTCAAGTTAATTTTCAATTCAACTACGAGAATTGTAAATTATTTATAAACTAATTGTGGAAGGAATCTATAAGAGAAAAGTAACTTTAAAATTTCATTTAATTTTTTTTTCGAATATAGGGGTTGTTTGTACAAATTTGAATTTGTTCAATTTCATAATTGATCTTTGAAAAATTAACTGAATCAAACCTACATGTTTTGAAATTAATTTAATACTTTTATTGAAAAAATTACAAAATATCAGCTTCTTAGCTTAAACTCCATCAGTATCTAATATTAGGTTAGACTTACACTTTGAACTTAGATGCTCCTAGTTAATGGTGAACTTTTCTCTCCCTATTCTAAGCAGCTCTCATTTATGGTTAAGCCTCATTTGTTTTCTAGCCTCCCAAGAAAAATATTTATTACACAATTTTCCTGGTAATTGACTCACACAACATAATTTGCCATGGCACTATAGTCGTAATGTAATGAAATACATAAACGTAGTTGCCTAGTAATTTTGCCCACTGGACAAGCCTATATTTTTCGTTTGCTCATTGGCCTCAAGTGGTCAAGAGCTGTTTAGGAGAAAAAGAATGTGAAAATACTTCTTCAATTCTACGAAACACAAGACTCCAAATACTAGTATTCTCAAGAAGGAGAAGAAGAACTTTCAGCATTGATTTAATATTTCCTGCAAACGACTTGAACCAATCGGCTCAACTTGGACATGACATTCCCACATGTTTTTTTTTTTTTTTTTGAATCGATGGGGTTTGATTTCATTTGCAGCCTATGGTAAGCAAAAAGTGATAACTAATAAAAATTTTAAAATACTAGGATTTATTTAATTAAACATTTAATAGAGAATTAAAGATGTTCGTGAATAAAAAAAATATTTATTTTTTTTATCAAATTACTTACAAAAAAAAAATTGGATCAATTACTTATCTATTTCAATTAATCAATTTTTGAACTAATATTGGTGATTGATAAATTGTAATTTTTATGATTGGAGCGATAACAAATAAAACTCAAAAGATCAATTATTTTTACGATGTTTATAGATTTGTATCTGGCGTTTTGTTTTCAATGACTCAACTCATCAAGTTCCCAGCAAAAAAAGCCTCGCCAAAAAAGTAGTGAAAATTTTCTTTTTGGATCCGGAAGTGGTGCAAAATTGGCGCAGAAGCGATGAATTTAACCACCATTTCGACAGCCGTTGCACTGAATTTGCAATATTTCTTAAGATGTAATCCGAATTCAGTGTTTGGATGTGAATTAACAATTTTTGCAATATTTTGACAAATAAATAATTTTTAGAATTTTTTTATGACTATTTAACGCTTTTCTGAAACGATTGACCTCAAACATTTTCAGAAATGCACAATTTTTCTAAAATGGATTTAATGTTACCAGGTATGTGTATAAGTATGCCTGCGCCAAATTGGTAACAACTTCCTCGTATGTTACATATATCAGTAGTAATATTTTTACACGGGCATGACATTGGAGTAAAGTACTTGCGTGCAAGCATACCAGCAGTCGAGAAATAAGTACTTCTTCGCATGCATACCAGCTCTCAAAAAATAATATCTTTACCATAAAGATACCCAAACATTTTTTCTGAAATGTAATTTGGCATTACTTATCGCTACTATTAACGGTGCCCATTGTAGAGCCGAACCCGGACCTCAAGATATGATTTTGATTACCGGTATTAATAGAAAGAATCACTTTTTGTTATTATTTTTAAAACCCAGGTAATACTGCAAGTAGTAACTTTTTGATTACCGGTATTACTGAAAGAATCACAAGTGCTTACCCAGTTTTTGGTGGGTAGCATTTTGTTCGACAAAATTTAAATAATTTGTACCATTTTATTAATTTTTAGTCTGTTTTTAACTGATTTGAAACAAAAAAAGTTAAAATTACCCGTTAGAAATAGGAAAAAAGCGAGTTATAAAAATTTAATTAAAAGAACTTCCGGTGTAGTTGAGAAAGAGAACATATTTGGGAGGACATTTTTGGAAGTGCTTTTAGAAGAACTTCCATTTTTTTGCTTTTCCTTAGTAATCGAATAACAAATTAATTATTAATAAAATCGTACAATTGAATGTTAATCGCTTATTTCGATATCAGGCCAACATGACAATTAAATGAAACCAAAAATATATTAAAGCTGTAGAAAAGTTGTCACATTATCTTGCGACCCAAACGGAACAAATATTGTTAGACTTCTTTGCAATTTATATGCCCCTTGTTCTCTTTTGATATTACACTGATTGCTGTTGAATATTATCAATTGGTAAGGAGGAATTGGTTAAAGAAGTGATTTCCTCATTCAGAAATTAAAAAAAAAGAAGAAAAAAAAACAGTTCAAGGAAATAAGTGACGGAATTAAAGCACGTCACCAAAACACAGACGCTTATTCCGTTTGATTCAGAATAAGATGAAATGTAATTGAAGACCATAAGACCTATTCACTTGATTTAAGAAACCACAGGTGTCTTTTGCTTTTGAAGAACTTTGAAGAGATGGGAAATCATGAGTGATTTTATGAACAAACAGCATGAATTGTCAACTAAAGGAAACTCCAGTAATTATACAAAATTTATATCAATATCTATGTAATAAGGAAATATTGAGAGATATTAATGAATGGGAATCGAGGCATATTACAATAAATTTAAACATACCTCTTGATTTACTCTTGAGTAAAAAGTTATTATGATTTCTGAAATGAAATTTAAAATTTTTTTGTTAAAAAAGGGAATTACAAAAGAATTAAAAGTACGAATAGATATAACTAAATAATTAAATTATATTTCTCAGAATCCAAAATACCATTTTCAACAAGTATTGCAAAATATTTAAAAGGCAAATTTATGTTGATAGAAAAAGATTCGTTTACAAAAATGATTCACTAAAATTGAACAAACGAAACTAATTCATAAATATAAAGAAACTTTTCATTATTATAATGAATTTCCTGTTAAACGACGAAATGTTTCATACTTTTGTCGATACTTTTCATTGTCATGATAAAAAAAATTTCGTTGACAAAATTGTAATGAAAATTGCTTTGTTTGTACACAGCAAAAATATTTGTTTTCTTGATCCAATTAATTTTTAATTGAAATGTCTTCAATCACAGAAACGATAGGTTATGTTAGGTTAAAATGGCAGCCCGATTAAGTTTCAGTAATGAAAAGTGCTTTGTTTGTACACAGCAAAACTATTTGTTTTCTTGATCCAATTAATGTTTAATTGAAATGTCTTCAATCACAGAAACGATAGGTTATGTTAGGTTAAAATTGCAGCCCGATTAAGTTTCAGGCTGACTTAAGACTATTCAGTCCATTGTGATACCACATTTAACTAAAAGTACCTATTACATATGGGCACTTCTAGTTTTAGCCACTGAATCTTCACTATTATTTTATTTTGTCGAATCATCCAGATTGTTCCAAAAATATTAACAGACTGCTTAAGTTAACGTTTTCCAGGTCCGCCAGTAATCTAAAGCTATATGCCCACAAAATGCAGGACACCAACACAAGAGCTGTTTAATTGATTTCTTTTCCTCCGCATCATGACAGCTCATACAATAGTCATTATACTTCGCACCAATAGTTTTTGCAAATTCGCCTATCAGGCAGCGACCCGTTATAGCCGATATCAGAAGTGATATCTGACGTCTTGAGAACACCAGCATATCTAGTATGCGGTTCAAGTTTAAATGGGACCATATTTCTTGGTGTCGTTACAACTCTCCCATCGAAAATTTGCCATCATGACAGCCTTCTCACGCAGTAAGAGCTTGCAGGTAGCCAAAGACATATCAACAGATTCTGGTTCCCCTGGAATATGTAAGGTAGTTTCTAGCCTTGCTAACTCATTTATTTCGCATACCGGGAGTTCCTATGACCAGGCACCCATATTAGGCGAATATTGTACTGCTCAGCCATCTCGTTGAGAGAAATGCGGCAGTCGATAGCCGTTTTCGAATTAAGGAACACAGAGTCCAAGGATTTTATTGCAGGTTGACTGTCTGAGTATATATTAATGCCAGCATTTTTTGGAACATTACTTCTCAGCCAATTCGCCACTTCTCTTATTGCTAATATTTCAGCCTGAAAAACACTACAGTGATTGTCCATCCAATTGGAGCCATCAGAAATGATAGTATCAATCACCAATGTCAACAAATAAAAAAAGAATTGATACAATTAATTAATTAATTTTAAAATTCAATTAAAATTTTCAATGTGTACGCATCTTAGACAATATAGATATTAAAACATCTTTGTTGTAGATTCTACAGAAAGCGGTCAATATTGGTCTTTATTTGTATACAGTCCTTATATAAAGGGTGATACGGTCAAAATATATAAACTTGACGTATTTCTTTCAATTTTGCATTTAAAAACCCTGAACACCCCTCATTTTGAAGGTGTGTGTGTGTGTAGAATGTTGCTCCTATTTTGATTTTGGAATTCACTCTTCAGTTGTCAAAATGCCGTCCAAGCAAGAAGAGCAGCGTATCAAAATTTTGCTCGCGCATCGCGAAAATACCGAGCTACTCGCCCGCAAAGCTGGCAAAATCGCTAAAAGTTGCCAAATCAACCGTTACAAATGTAATTAAAGTGTTTGGGGGAACGTTTGTCGACAGCCAGGAAGTCTGGATCGGGGGGAAATCGAAAACCGGAAGCCGCTGAGACGACAAAGAGATTTGCCGGTAGTTTCAAGCGAAACCCTAACCTCTCTCTCCGAGATGCCGCAAATAAGCTGGGTGTATCGTCTACAACCGTGCATCGAGCCAAAAAACGAGCCGGACTATCGACTTACAAGATGGTAGTGACTCCAAATCGCGATGATAAACAAAATACGACGGCCAAAGCGCGATCCCGGAGGCTGTACACGACGATGCTGACGAAGTTTGACTGCGTGGTAATGGACGACGAAACCTACGTCAAAGCCGACTACAAGCAGCTTCCGGGACAGGAGTTTTATACGGCAAAAGGAAGGGGAAAGGTAGCAGATATTTTCAAGCACATAAAACTGTCAAAGTTCGCAAAGAAATATTTGGTTTGGCAAGCCATCTGTACCTGTGGCTTGAAAAGCAGCATTTTCATAGCTTCCGGGACTGTCAACCAAGAAATTTACGCGAAAGAGTGTTTGAATAAACGGCTGCTGGCTTTCCTGAAGAAACGCGGTTGTTCCGTACTGTTTTGGCCGGATTTGGCATCTTGCCATTACGGTAAAAAGGCCATGGAGTGGTACGCCGCCAACAACGTGCAGGTGGTTCCCAAGGACAAGAACCCTCCCAACACGCCAGAGCTCCGCCCAATTAAGAAATACTGGGCTATTGTCAAGCGGAATCTAAAGAAGACCAAAAAAATTGCTAAGGACGAGCAGCAGTTCAAGGCAAACTGGCTTTCTGCGGCGAAGAAGGTGGTCAAGGTGGCTGTACAAAATCTGATGGCAGGTGTCAAGCGTGAGGCCCGGCAATTCGGATTTGAAAAAGCGAAAGCCTAACTGAATATTTTTCCTGAATTTTATACTAATTGAACTTGAAAAAGAAATTTAATTTGATTTTTTAAATAAACGATTTCACCGATTTACACGCGTTTTCCCTTGACCAAATTTTGACCGTATCACCCTTTAAACCTATACCCAGGTTTATATAAGGACATAAGTGACGGGTCTTACTGGACCCAGATGGTAACACAAAAGTGGATGTTCTAATTTGAAAAAAAAAAAAGAAAATAAATAAATAAATAAAAATAACCTAAGTCTTCGAACAAAGCTCAGATTATTCGAGTTCAATGTGAAATCTGTCCTGCTTTATGGGTGTATGACGATTGCAAGTTTTCTGCAATAGCTGTCTCCATCGAATTCTACGTATATTTTGGCCACGTGTAATTAGTGCTCCAGAGTTCTTACTCCAAGCAAAGGATGTGAGTTGTGAAAGGAAGAAGAGTTGGAGTACCTAGAAAAATTTGCAGACAATTAACCCAAGCCCAAGTGGGGTCTATCGGATTGTCCTGGGATTAACTTAGATACCTAGCCCCAAACCGAGTGAGATGGAAAACGGCTATTGTTAGCGCACTATGCTCCAGAGGGAGAGAGAGAGAGAGAGAGAGAGAGAGGGAGGAAGAGAGTTAAAGAAATAAAATAAAAAATATTTTTAAATTATAATAATATTTTTAAATTTCTAAAATGAAGGTTTTGATGAAAATCTTAAGATTTCCTTTGAAAGACTCTATTTTCACAATAAATACATTTTTATAATTTTTTTCTTCATTTCTCTCGAATATGCAATTATCCCTAGATGTCAAATTGCAAATCTATATTTTGTGGTTAGCATTTTGCTCTTCCGTCATTCTCAGTCTTTGTTTGGTGGACTCAATGACGACGACCACATTTGTAACAATTTAACGGCGGTAATTTTTGTGGCAAGTTGCACAAAATTACAGCCACCACCATCCCTATTACCATTAACGATTGTGAATGGAATTTTGTGGTCTGAGAAGGCGTTTAAATGGTTCAACAAAAGAAAAACAAAAAAAAAATAAGAACTTAGAAGAATAGGAAGACAATGGTTAATACAAAAATTCCAATGTAGTCCATAGATGACACAATGTTGTAAACTTCCATTGTACGAACAAACTAACTAACGGTAGATGGTGGTGTAGCAGCAGCAGCAGCAACATATTTGAATGGAATGTGCCAGAAGCGCGAGCCATTTAACGACAATGCAACCAATATTAAATGGGAATCTGACTTCTTAAACTGATTTCAGTATATTGTTGAAATTGTCTTCTTTTGAAGGAAATTATGTGGTTTGTGGTTAAGTTAAACACGCAAATGTAAATGATGATGATTTCCATAGAATGAATTTAAGATATCTAAGATACGAAGAAAATTTCTTTTGTCATTGAGGAATAAAAATATTTGGAATATTGGGAAGAATAGAGATGCCAAATGAGAAAAGAAAATCTTAACCTTAATCGGAGCTTGGAAAAAAGATGAATGGTATGGAGTACAGTCAGAGCCAAATCTTCGTTCATCGAATAATTAAGACAGATGCACCTTATGCTTGAGGAACAAATATTCGTCATATAAGACAATGGGATCTTGCAGAAAGGAGAATAATATTGAATACTGTTTACCCAAATATTTGATCATACGTGAGGAATGCCGAAATACACAGGTCAGTGAATAGACACATGGGTTTTAGAACATTTCAAGCAAATCTTATGAAAATATCCCTCCATTTGAAAGATTTTGTTTTATCAGGAGAAACAAAAACTAAAAAAAAACTTTTTTGATCGAAGATATAAAAATTTGCTATTCCTATTTCCTTCAAGATCAAATATTTCTAACGTGAGGAATGCCGAAATACACAGGTCAGTGAATAGACACAAGGGTTTTAGAACATTTCAAGCAAATCTTATGAAAATATCCCTCCATTTGAAAGATTTTGTTTTATCAGGAGAAACAAAAACTAAAAAAAAACTTTTTTGATCGAAGGTATAAAAATTTGCAATTCCTATTTCCTTCAAGATCAAATATTCCTAAGCTTTGGGATAATTAGCCCGAATTCCTGACATGTGATTTCTTCAATGGTGGGAAAATTTTCCCCACCATTTTTTTAATACTTTCTGCTTGACAAATCCCTAGCCTTGAGGTAATTGAGAAAATTTTCTTCTAGATCTGCCAACAATAAAAGCTATCAGGCGTACAAAATTTTTCAGTTTCTCGCATTGTTTGGGAATCTATTCGGTTTAGTTATCACCATTTTAAGCAAACCCACGCACTTTTGATCTACCAAGGCTTATGGATTTTTATGTGGTATGCCCCCATTGGGTTTATTACCCACCATGTTGCTGCTCCATGACAATTTTATTTATGATGGCGAAAAAATGCTTACTTGACACTATCTTAAGTAACGCTTTTAAGATCTCTGCCAGTCACCAGACATCACAGAGGGCACCATACAACAAAAAACAACTACAATCGAATCTGAACCAGAGATTCCTGTCGTCATCAGCGGACTAAATGTATGGGCCCTTAACCCATGGGAATATTTTGTGTGTTGATTTTTGTTGTTGTTTTGTTTCCCCTGTAAAAAAGTGAGGCTAACAAACATGGATGGATGTCGTTTTCGCCTTTACCCAGTCGATGATCTTTATGCAAGATGACAAAAACCAGAAAAACTTTTGCTCTGAGTATGTTAAGAAACCATTAAAGCCCTAACAAAGAACCACTCGAAAGAACAAAAAAAGAAATCACCAAAGGAAATTATAACAAAGTCCCAACCAGAAAACTTAACCAAGTCATGTAATATCGGTAGAGGGAATAGGAGTGGTGGAAATGAGAGTTAATAATCATAAAAAAAAGAGTCCAGCAAACTCACTTCCCCTGTTTGAAGGTTCCCAAAACCAATGAAAACAAAACAAAAAATAAAGAAGACAAACACTCGTGATGCACTGAACCCAAACAAATACTCCAGAGAACCTATTTCTGGGGAAGGTATTTTTAAGGGATCTTTGATTGGAGGCCTTAGTGGAGTTATATTTATAATATATTGAAGGGTGGATTAGTCAAGCATTCAACGTGTGTTAGGCCCAACAAAATTAAAACGTTTTCGTTAAACTACGAATAAAATCTTGTCCGTCCGTCTATATAACTCGTGTGAACAAACGAGACATACAGACAGACGGACATGTGTCATCAAAATGTGAATTTCATGGAAGGAAATTTGCCAAACGTTAGGGTTTTCAAATATTTCTTTATTATATTTAACAAATTTCGTTAGTAGTGATCATCTTAGGCTAGGTTAGGTTAGGTGTCAGCCCGATGTATCAGGCTCACTTAGACTATTCAGTCCATTGTGATACCACATTGGTGAACTTCTCTCTTATCACTGAGTGCTGCCCGATTCCATGTCAAGCTCAATGACAAGGGACCTCCTTTTTATAGCAGAGTTCGAACGGCGTTCCACATTGCAGTGAAACCACTTAGAGAAGCTTTGAAACCCTCGGAAATGTCACCAGCATTTCTGAGGTGGGATAATCCACTGCTGAAAAACTTTTTGGTGTTCGTTCGAAGCAGGAATCGAACCCACGACCTTGTGTATGCGAGGCGGGCATGCTAACCATTGCACCACGGTGGCTCCCAGTGATCATCTTGAAAGTGATCATCTTGAAAGTGATAATCTTGAAAGGCTTGTTCAAATATTCCTCATTCATTATTTTGAAGAAAAATTCTTTCCTTTGGACTTCACTTAAGCTGGAACTGAAACCGTAATATGCAGATACGCTTTCAAATTTTATCATATTTAAAAACTACTCTTCCAAATTCTGCAGTATTTATAAACCTCAGATTGATCCTATAAGGATGGAAAGCTTGACTAGGTCAGGTTAGGTAAAGTGGCAGCTCGATATTTCAGGCTCATGTAGACTATTCAGTCTATTGTGATACCACACTGGTGAACTTCTACCTTATCGTCGATTGTTGCCCGATTGTATGTTTAACTCAGTGATAAGGGAGAAAAAAATTTAAAAGTTTTTTTGGTAACAACTCCATCTCTCCCAAAACTACACATTTTAACACTTCAAAGAGACCTTCCTTTACTACTGTCTATCCCCTTATTCTCCTTGTGGTTAATATTCCATTATAGTGGTTAATATTCCGATATTTCAGGCTCACGTAGACTATTCAGTCTATTGTGATACCACACTGGTGAACTTCTATCTTATCACTGGGTGCTACCCGATTCTATGTTAAGCTCAGTGATAAGGGAGAAAATATAAAAGTGTTTTTGGTAAAAACTCCTCAATCTCTCCCAAAACTATACATTTTTTGTTAACACTTCAAAGAGGCCTTCCTTTACTACTGTCTATCCCTTTATTCTCCTTGTGGTTAATATTCCATTATCTAACAGACTTGGTGGTCATAATCCATACACACAAACATACTTACATTGGATTGCCTGTAAGGTAAGAACAGACATCAGAACAATTTCATGTTGGACTCCAATTCATTTACCAACAATCCAGTCAACAACCCACGCACTTCTTCATTTCATTGCACTTCAACCAATAATGCGGCCCATGATCAACATCTTCGTCATCGTCATCATCATTATCGTCATCCTCATTGTAGTCTTAATCATTATCTCAGAGCAAAGTCTTCATGGTGGTGTTCCAGTGGTGCTTTGTTGACTTGGTGGGTCTTTTGAGATACAATTGTTTTGTTTCCCCATATCCATAACTTTTGGGATTGTGTCTTCTTAAATTTTTGTTTTCTTAGCATCCTTTGTTATATGGGTTTGGTCTTTTTCCACTACGACCACCACCACCACCACCACCACCACCAACATCATCATTTACAAAAGATCTCTCTTTGGCATCTTTATCCTAGCAGAGTTTTTCTGTTTTGTAAGGGATCGCCTTGTTCCCTTCCCCACTTCCAATGATCATTGGGGTGTTGATGACAATGATATCGATATGGATATTTGATACTTATTTCTTGGCCTATTGATACTCATAAATAAATTCAGAATATCAAACAAATACCATATTTAACCATTGTCATCACCTAATGTGAGAAGGAAATATTGGAATTGGAAATCCATAAAAATACAAAAAAGTAATTTGAATTGAGATTTTAATAGTCAAGAGAAAGAATGGGTTGTAAGCAGTAAGAGCTGGTAGTGATCCGGGCAAAAAGTTCAAAGAACCGAGAATATTAAGATATTCGTTTTCTTAAAATAGGAAACCTAAAATGGAAGGAATCTAAAATTAGACTTAATAAAACCATGAAACGAAAATTGAATGAAATAATTGTAGAAATGCCGAATTGACATTTTTTTATTTAGTTTAAATACAAAACTATTCTTCCCAATCTCAAAAATGTACTTCATGCTTAGCTTCAAGTATATTAAGTTTTATGGCCTTACCTTTGGGAAAATCTAAAATAGAGTTTGAAGAAAGACGGACGCCTATTATAAACTATCACTACTAACTAATAAAGCAGATATTCCAGCGTTAAATAAGGCTATCGCAAATGACAAATTTCAATAATATCACATAATAAATCGAGGTATTGTGGTCGTATTTGAAAAAAAATCGGCCAATATTTTTATATGGGAGTTATATCTAAATCTGAATCATTTTCGATTATTCAGAAGAACTGCAAAGTATTAAAAACGAAGGAAGAAGAAGATGTACTGCAAACTATTACAAAAATTAAAGGATATTAAGCGGTCTAATATGCTGATATTTGTTCAAGCCTCACGATGTCTATACACTGAAAGAAAAAGTTTCTTTTTCTAAAGGCACAATTTCCTTTAAACGCACAATATTCTTTAAAGGCACATATAAAAGATTAAAGATTATCGATGAATTTCATTCACGGTTGCCACACGATCCAAAAATAATCTACCAAAATTTTGAGAAAATTTTAAAAGAAAACTAACGAACAAACAAATCTTATTTGGCGAAATTTTATTTCTAAAGAAAACTTTGTCAAAGTTGTATTTCTATAGAAAATGTTATCAAACTTTTTCTTCTATAAAAAATTTTGTCAAAATTTTATTTCTATAGAAAATTTTGTCAAAATGTTATTTCTATAGAAAATTTTGTCAAGATTTTATTTCTATAGAAAATTTTATTTCTAAAGAAAACTTTGTCAAAGTTGTATTTCTATAGAAAATTTTATCAAATTTTTTCTTCATAGAAAATTTTGTCAAAATTTTATTCCTATAGAAATTTTTGGCAACATTTTATTTCTATAGAAAATTTTGTTAACAATTTATTTCTCCAGAAAATTTTGTCAAAATTTTATTTCTATAGAAAATTTAGTCAAAAGTTTATTTCTATAGAAAATTTTGCCAAAATTTAATTGCCATGGAAAATGTTGCCAAAATTTCATTTCCATGGAAAATTGTACCAAAATTTCATTTCCATGGAAAATTTTGCAAAAAATTTATTTCTACAGAAAATTTTGCCAAAATTTCATTTCTATAGAAGTTTTATCAAAATTTTACATTTTTTATATACAATTTTGACAAAATTTTAATTTTCTAGAAATTTTTGTCGAGATTTTATCTCTATTCATGAAGTTGGAGCTGAATATTTTGCAAAATCTACCAAAATATCAAGAATTCTACCAAGCAGTAAAAATTTATAATTTTTGGTAGAATCCTAGCAAATGTGGTAACCGTGATCGCATACCATAAAAATTCGTTCCCTAGGAAACTAATTTTTCATAGGATATCTATACGGTTTTTTTTAAACCGTAGAAAATTTTGTCAAATTTTTATTTTTGTAGAAAATTTGATCATTTTTTTATCTATAGAAAATTTTGTCAAAATATTATTTCAATAGAAAGTTTAGTCAAAATTTTATTTGTATAAAAAATTTTGTAAACATTTTATTTTGATAGAAAAATTTGTCAACATTTTATTTGCATAGAAAATTTTGTCAACATTTTTTTTTCTATAGAAAATTTTGTAAAAAATTTATTTTACATTTTTTATATACAATTTTGACAAAATTTTAATTTTCTAGAAACTTTTGTCGAGATTTTATCTCTATTCATGAAGTTGGAGCTGAATATTTTGCAAAATCTACCAAAATATCAAGAATTCTACCAATCTACCAAGCAGTAAAAATTTATAATTTTTGGTAGAATCCTAGCAAATGTGGTAACCGTGATCGCATACCATAAAAATTCGTTCCCTAGGAAACTAATTTTTCATAGGATGTCTATACGGTTTTTTTTTTAAACCGTAGAATATTTTGTCAAATTTTTATTTTTGTAGAAAATTTGATCATTTTTTTATCTATAGAAAATTTTGTCAAAATATTATTTCAATAGAAAATTTAGTCAAAATTTTATTTGTATAAAAAATTTTGTAAACATTTTATTTTGATAGAAAAATTTGTCAACATTATATTTGCATAGAAAATTTTGTCAAAATTTTATTTCTATAGAAAATTTTGTAAAAAATTTATTTCTATAGAAAATTTTGCCAAAATTTCATTTCTATAGAAAATTTATTCAAAGGTTTATTTCTATAGAAAATTTTGCCAAAATTTCATGTCTATAGAAATTTTTTTTTTCAAAGGTTTATTTCTATAGAAAATTTTGCCAAAATTTCATTTCTATAAACATTTTTGTCAAAATTTTACATTTTTTATATAAAATTTTGAAAAAAATTTAATTTTATAGAAAATTTTTTCGAGATTTTATCTCTATTCATGAAGTTGGAGTGGAATATTTTGCAAAATCTACCAAAATATCAAGAATTCTACCAATCTACCAAGCAGTAAAAATTTATAATTTTTGGTAGAATCCTTGCAAATGTGGTAACCGTGATCGCATACCATAAAAATTCGTTCCCGAGGAAACTAATTTTTCATAGGATATCTATATGGTTTTTTTAAACCGTAGAAAATTTTGTAAAATTTTTATTTTTGTAGAAAATTTGATCAAATTTTTTCTTCTATAGAAAATTTTGTCAAAATGTTATTTCAGTATAAAATTTAGTCAAAATTTTATTTGTATAGAAAATTTTGTCAACATTTTTTTTTTCTATAGAAAATTTTGTGAAAAATTTATTTCTATAGAAAATGTTGCCAAAATTCAAGATTCAACAAATTTTTTAATTGAAACAAAAATCAATCACAAAAATAATAGTATCAATTAATTTTTTAATTAGATCAATTAACTTTTTAATTGACCTTCAATTAATTTTTTAATTGATACTATCATTTCTGTGATTGAAGACATTTCAATTAAAAATTAATAGGATCAATTAATTTCGTGATTGAATCAGAAAAAAAATTTTTGTGTGTACACAAGGTCGTGGGTTCGATTCCTGCTTCGACCGAACACCAAAAAGTTTTTCAGCGGTGGATTATCCCACCTCAGTAATGCTGGTGACATTTCTGAGGGTTTCAAAGCTTCTCTAAGTGGTTTCACTGCAATGTGGAACGCCGTTCGGACTCGACTATAAAAAGGAGGTCCCTTGTCATTGAGCTTAACGTGGAATCGGGCAGCACTCAGTGATAAGAGAGAAGTTCACCAATTTGGTATCACAATGGCCTGAATAGTCTAAGTGAGCCTGATACATCGGGCTGCCACCTAACCTAACCTAACCTAACCGTACCATAGAAATTCGTTCCCGAGGAAACTAATTTTTCATTAGATGTCTATACGGTTTTTTTTATTAAATAATTTAAATATTGAATATTTTCGTATCCACTTTTTTCAGTTTCTGCGTAAATTCTATTTTTCCATAGCAAATTATTTTTCTTTGTTGCCCCACATTTCAGCATAGAAATATTCCCACGTTTCATTTTCTTGGAATTTTGTACTTAATTCATTTATGTTTGTTTTTTTTTAACAATAAATTAAACAAACATAATAGTTTATTTTCTCAATAATAAAAATCGATTTGTTATCTTAAAATTGCACATTTATTGAAAATTTATTGTCTGTTGTTGTTGGTTTTTGTTTTGTTTGACAACCATAACTTTAAAAGCTTTTAAAACAATAAAGCATTATTGCCTACTTCCTATGAGAAAAAAAGGTCATAAAAATTCAAACGTCATCTAGTACTAGGGGAAGAATGAAAAACTAAAAACCTTTCAGTGGCCTTCCCCTGCTGCAAAAAAAAAAAATAAGAAAAAAACGTGCAACAATTTCAACATTTCGATTTTATTTATTTTTTTGAGGCATATCCCGCTAAAAGTGCCTTTAGACGCCATTTTCGAGACATTGAGGTGCTCAATCGCCAACCATTCGTATGCACCACATAATTTATGTCCATAAGAATGTTTCAAATGGATGTGTCTAAATACTGCTGTGTTGGGTCCTTAAGCAAAATTGTATGCTACCCAAAGGGAAGCTCCCCCACATTAAGTTTTCAGAGGGGTTTGAGATGTTGTGCCATTTTTTGCTTTAGTTTCACAACAACTTCGTTATAGTGCTGTCATTCTACCAGAGCTTGGGCTATCTGTGGTGCATTTAAAATTTCCTAAAGATATTTTGTGGTGAAATAATAAAAAAAAAAACAACAAACGAATTTACTCAAATCACAACATCTGCCATTTTATGTTTTGGCTCTGGCTTGGAATTATGTATTTTAATTGTATGATTTTTAAATGCTTGATTTTGAGTATCAAAATAAAAATCACGAAATGAAAACAAACAAAAAAAAAAACACAGAAAAGGAAACCGTTCTTCTTGTCATAATATTTTATAATCACCACAAATTAATTCATCATAATAACATCTCCCATATTCGACGCTTTATTCACAATGTTATGTTCTTTCAACAGGAAATGTTGCAAATTATAAGAAGAACCTAACAGAACACACATATAACCAGAAATTTATTTCAAATTCTCTACATGCAACGGAAATTTTATATTAACTTTGATATGTTGGCCTAACACAAGTCATGGAATATTTAGGATTTCAAATGGGAAAGGGAAATAAATTGCCTAGCAGCGAAAACAGATGGATTGATAAATTGATGAAGCCAGAAAATGATTATGAGATTTATGATATGGGCAAGGTAAGAGATTCCTCGAAAAATGGTAACTGTAGAGATGTGGCATTTATTCTTTTGCTGTTTTAAAACTTTTGGAATTTTCGAAAATTAAGCAGAAATAATTACCTTTTGATTTTGTCGATTGAATATACGCGAAGTTGTTAATATCTATAAAACTTCAGGTTGATATGATACAATCGTCTCTGCTTATGCGATTTTCTACCTATTTTAAAATTTAAAAAGTAGATTTTTGATATTATTTTTATTATTTTTTATTATTGAGAAATTTCACTTTCCTTTTTTGGATCGTTTTAAATGAATACTTCGTCACTATATTACTTTTGTTATCTTAAATACATATTTACTTTTTCCAGCTATTGAACCTCAATACAATATTCAATATTCCTTCTTCAGGTTATGTGTGATATACGAAGTAGATTCTCATTGTCCAAACAATTTAACCAATTCCAATATTATCTTCATTTGTTGTAATTATTGCCCAACTTTATTTTCCTTCAATGCTGCTTGGTTTTGTTGTTGTTTTGTTTTTGTTTTTTTTTTGTGGGGTGTAGTATTATTGTTGAGATAATTAAGTTTTTCAAATATTTTCAAAAGGCGTTACACTTTTTGTCTGGCTAATGATGATTGACGAAGATCTTTTTTATTTTGAAGTTTCGGCTACCCCATGGCATTTATTTATTGATTGTTTGTTTTTTTTTTTACTTTTTTACTTTTTTGAAGGTATTTTTCTTGGTCATTCAATTTGGTGTGTTTTCACTTTTATGAAGATCATTGAAATTGGACGATATTTCGGTTTTTTTTTATTTATTATTTGAGGGGAAAATAATTGAAAACGAAAACATTTTTGCTTATCATTAAGTAAATACCTTGTTGGGGTTGAACTAACATTTTTGGTTTGAAATAATTTTTTTGAAAACCCCGAAATAAGTTTTTCACAATCTCATTAAGTTGTCAATTGCTGAGCCGATTTACTATGAACTGTCAATGTCGCCATTTATCAAAAGACTATGTCTTTCATAATGGACGAATGCTTTTCGAAATTCAAAAGTTACAAGGGCTACATAGGAATTTTTTTCGAATATAGCTTTTATATAAATCGGACATAGATTTATGGAACAATATTTAGCGCTTCGTCTCCGATTTTCAATCAAATTTATATAATAGTGGAAAAAGCCTAAAATATTTAAAATAAAAACTCTTTTTTTTTTTTAATAATTAAAGTCTGTTAATAATCTTTTTCGCAACTACTGCTAAATAGTTTCTATTCAAGGTTCGAAGAAAGTCTTTGTATAGGATACCGCCTGAATGAATTTTTTTCTCCTTCAGGATTCCCCATAAAAATTCTCTAAATATGTTACTTGGACTTCTTTTTTAGTTTCCAGTTTTTGTTCCACTCTCTAGCATAGTTTTTTTACTTAGCTAGTTTTTCTTTCCCTTGACTTCATTACAATTTCAGTTGATGACATCCTGAACAAATGCTGGAGAAATATTTTCGCTAACCCAAAAAATGATGAAAAAATGATGATAATTATTTTTCTTTTGGAATTTTAAACATTTGCACCGTCTTACAGATGTTCAACAAATTGAAATGCAAATAAAGTTTCTTTCACAACTTCAAAATGAAAATCTATTTTTCTCACATTCACACCGTTCAAGTGCTGGTGTTTTTTTTTCTTCTGGTCGTCTTATTTAAAGTTTCTCCCCATGTTTTTCTGCCAACAAATCAACAAGTTGTAAGAGTTAGAGAAATGAAGGATTCCCTCATACCCCTCTTAGAAGCAGACATCATAAAATACTCTGAGGAGAAGGAGAAAACAAAAAGCTAGAAGCACATGAAAATAAGAAAAATCACTTTCCATTGTTGATGAAATGTCTAAAACGGTGATAGTCGCAGTAGTTTGTCGTTGTCAGGCTATTTTTAGGGTCCCCCTGGAAATGTTGGTTTTGTGAAAACGCAAAGCCTGCCTATCTCTCGGTTTCCCTTATGAAAATCGTCTGTGTCTGTAAAAAATCATGGGTGCGGATCACACACATGTTTGACAATACCCCATGAAGGAAATTTCGAAGGTGAAATGTCATATAGGCTAACTCGAATTGGCTCGAGCAAGTAAGTAAGTATCTGTCGGATCACATATTAATCACAAATATTTTCTTGTACTAACTCTACACGGAATATGATCAACTCCTAGAAAAAAATAATATTTTTGGATGGGGAACAAACATAAAATGTTTGTTGAAATCAGATATATAATGTCCGGGAAAATAATATGGTTGTCAAAAACATATTACTAGTTCACAGTTCAAAAATAATATTTTGACCGAGGAGGTGATGTAGAGAATTTAATATAAAACACGGACATCACTAATGTTTCTCCTAAGGATTTCAAATGACGTTAAATTAGGGATGTCGTTGTTTGACATGAATCCCCAATAGAGATCCCGAACGACCTGGAGCAAAATGTTATTTTGGATGTGAAGAAAACACATTGCGTAAAAATAGTATTTTCTCGCTGAATATAAAATTGTTGTCGAAATCAGATTCATAACTTCCGAGAAAATAACATGGTTGCGACAAACATGTTACTTGTTCCCCGTCCAAAAATAACATTTTGCTCTAATTACTCCCTTACCGATTAGTGGTCTAAATACTGCTTTAGTGATTGTAATCGCAATCCATAATTTGACTTTTCGGCTTTTTCAAAAAGTTGATTTTGTGATTTTTAAAAAATTGGCAAAATCGACTATTCGACATTCACTAAGGTCGAATGTTCGAGATATCGCCTTTTCTGAAATTTGAGAAAATCGATTTTTAGTTTTTTTTTTGTCTTTATGAAGGTCGATTAGTTAGTGTGGTATCACAATGGACTGAATAGTCTAAGTGAGCCTGAATCTTAATCGGGCTGCCACTTTAACCTAACCTAACCTAACCTAAGGTCGATTTTTCGAGATGTATTCTTTTTCATAAATTGCGAGAATCGAGATGTCGCCTTTTCCAAAATTTGAGAAAATCGATTTCTAGTTTTTTTGTCTTTATGAAGGACTCGCTAAGGTCGATTTTTCGAGATGTATTCTTTTCCATAAATTGCGAGAATCGAGTTTCGATTTTTGCTATTACGGAGGAGTCGATTTACATAATCCTTTTATTGACCTTTTCTTTTTGATTTTGGTCAACATCAAAAGACGATTTTAATCGATTTTAAAAAAATGTTATCGACTTGTTTCAACAAAAAGTCGTTTATCGATACAGGTATAATTGAAAAATTCAATAAACGATTAGTCTACATTTTACAACATTTTATTCGTTATCATATTTTGCTTTTTTAACATACCCTTTTATAGTTATTTTCATTATATGTCAACGTTGTTGTATTGTTAATGTGGCGTGTGTTTTATATATTTTTAGCATTTCTTTCCCTTCATTTTGTGTCTATTTGAATTTGTCTCATTAGGGATTTAATTGCAAAATTTATGCGTTTCTTAACATAATTTCTCTTGTCGGGATACAAAATAATGGAACAGAGAAATAGATAAAGATAAAGAGAGGTACAGGAACAAAATCAGATGAGAACAAAATGCAGAGAGTGTTATATTTGGAAACTCCTAGGGGGAGAATGATCTCACATATATGTAAAGGGTGATTTGTTAAGAGCTTGATAACTTTTTTTTTAAAAAAATCGCATAAAATTTGCAAAATCTCATCGGTTCTTTATTTGAAACGTTAGATTGGTCCATGACATTTACTTTTTGAAGATAATTTCATTTAAATGTTGACCGCGGCTGCGTCTTAGGTGGTCCATTCGGAAAGTCCAATTTTGGGCAACTTTTTCGAGCATTTCGGCCGGAATAGCCCGAATTTCTTCGGAAATGTTGTCTTCCAAAGCTGGAATAGTTGCTGGCTTATTTCTGTAGACTTTAGACTTGACGTAGCCCCACAAAAAATAGTCTAAAGGCGTCAAATCGCATGATCTTGGTGGCCAACTTACCGGTCCATTTCTTGAGATGAATTGTTCTCCGAAGTTTTCCCTCAAAATGGCCATAGAATCGCGAGCTGTGTGGCATGTAGCGCCATCTTGTTGAAACCACATGTCAACCAAGTTCAGTTCTTCCATTTTTGGCAACAAAAAGTTTGTTAGCATCGAACGATAGCGATCGCCATTCACCGTAACGTTGCGTCCAACAGCATCTTTGAAAAAATACGGTCCAATGATTCCACCAGCGTACAAACCACACCAAACAGTGCATTTTTCGGGATGCATGGGCAGTTCTTGAACGGCTTCTGGTTGCTCTTCACTCCAAATGCGGCAATTTTGCTTATTTACGTAGCCATTCAACCAGAAATGAGCCTCATCGCTGAACAAAATTTGTCGATAAAAAAGCGGATTTTCTGCCAACTTTTCTAGGGCCCATTCACTGAAAATTCGACGTTGTGGCTCGTTAGTAAGTCTATTCATGATGAAATGTCAAAGCATACTGAGCATCTTTCTCTTTGACACCATGTCTGAAATCCCACGTGATCTGTCAAATACTAATGCATGAAAATCCTAACCTCAAAAGAATCACCCTTTATGTATATTGCCTTAATGTAAAAGGGTGTTATTCAAATTGGGATGATAAATTTAAAATTAATAATAATTCCTAAAACCACCCAGAGAAGATATATGATCACCTCCATCATATTTCAAGAGCAAAATGTTATTTTTGGATGGAAAACATGTTTGTCGCATCCATGTTATCATCGATAATAAAGATTAGCTTTTCAGAAGAAGGTAGGAAAATTGCATTTCCATTCATTTCGAGAGCAAACAATTTTCACATAACATAAGCTTGTTGTTTAGAAATTTAAAAAAATGAACCGTCGAAATATTAAAAAAATTGCAATTTATTGATAGTTTATCAACGAATCTTAAGACTTTCAGAAATTTGTTTGTTTATTGGTTTTGCAATTGATCTAAAAAATTGGGTAAATTTTTCGGAGATTGTAGGTTCGTTCTGAATATTCCTAGGATTTAGATATCATTGTGTACACTAACAAAATATTTTCGTGAGGCCCAAGATTTTATGTCATGAAAATACGAATGCACATTTTTCTTAGCATATAAGAACATTTTTATACCCTCCACCATAGGATGGGGGTATATTAACTTTGTCATTCCGTTTGTAACACATCGAAATATTGCTCTAAGACCCCATAAAGTATATATATTCTGGGTCGTGGTGAAATTCTGAGTCGATCTGAGCATGTCCGTCCGTCCGTCTGTTGAAATCACGCTAACTTCCGAACAAAACAAGCTATCGACTTGAAACTTGGCACAAGTAGTTGTTATTGATGTAGGTCGGATGGTATTGCAAATGGGCCATATCGGTCCACTTTTACGTATAGCCCCCAAATAAACGGACCCCCAAATTTGGCTTTCAGACCCTCTAAGAGAAGCAAATTTCAGCCGGAACGGATACATGGTGTTAGTATATGGTCTCTAACAACCATGAAAAAATTGGTCCACATCGGTCCTTAATTATATATAGCCCCCATATAAACCGATCCCCAGGTTTGGCTTGCGGATCCACTAAGAGAAGCAAATTTCATCCGATCCGGCTGAAATTTGGTATATGGTGTTGGTATATGGTCTCTAACAATCATGCAAAAATTGGTCCATATCGGTCCATAATTATATATAACCCCCATATAAACCGATCCCCAGATTCGACGTTCGGAGCCTCTAAGAGAAACAAATTTCATCCGATCCGGCTGAAATTTGGTACATGGTGTTGGTATATGATCTCTAACAACCATGCAAAAATTGGTCCACATCGGTCCTTAATTATATATAGCCCCCATATAAACCGATCCACAGATTTGACCTCCGGAGCTTCTTGCAGGAGCAAGATTTATCCGATCCGGTTGCAATTAGGTACGTGGTGTTAGTATATGGTCTCTAAAAACCATGCAAGAATTGCTCCATATCGGTCCATAATTATATATAGTCCCCATATAAACCGATCCACAGATTTGACCTCCGGAGCCCCTTGGAAGAGCAAAATTCATCCGATTCGGTTGAAATTTGGTACGTGAATTTAGTACATGATATTTAACAACCATGCCAAAAGTGGTCCATATCAGTCCATAATCATATATAGGCCCCATATAAACCGAACCCGAGATTTGGTTTTGGAGCCACTTGGAGGAGCAAATTTCATCCGATCCGGCTGAAATTTGGTACATGGTGTTGGTATATGGTCTCTAACAACCATGCAAAAATTGGTCCATATCGGTCCATAATTATATATAACCCCCATATAAACCGATCCCCAGATTCGACGTCCGGAGCCTCTAAGAGAAACAAATTTCATCCGATCCGGCTGAAATTTGGTACATGGTGTTGGTATATGATCTCTAACAACCATGCAAAAATTGGTCCACATCGGTCCTTAATTATATATAGCCCCCATATAAACCGATCCCCAGGTTTGGCTTGCGGAACCTCTAAGAGAAGCAAATTTCATCCGATCCGGCTGAAATTTGGTACATGGTGTTGGTATATGGTCTCTAACAACCATGCAAAAATTGGTCCATATCGGTCCATAATTATATATAACCCCCATATAAACCGATCCCCAGGTTTGGCTTGCGGATCCTCTAAGAGAAGCAAATTTCATCCGATCCGGTTGAAATTAGGTACGTGGTGTTAGTATATGGTCTCTAATAACCATGCAAGAATTGCTCCATATCGGTCCATAATTATATATAGCCCCCATATAAACCGATCCACAGATTTGACCTCCGGAGCTTCTTGCAGGAGCAAGATTTATCCGATCCGGTTGCAATTAGGTACGTGGTGTTAGTATATGGTCTCTAAAAACCATGCAAGAATTGCTCCATATCGGTCCATAATTATATATAGTCCCCATATAAACCGATCCACAGATTTGACCTCCGGAGCCCCTTGGAAAAGCAAAATTCATCCGATTCGGTTGAAATTTGGTACGTGAATTTAGTACATGATATTTAACAACCATGCCAAAAGTGGTCCATATCAGTCCATAATCATATATAGGCCCCATATAAACCGAACCCGAGATTTGGTTTTGGAGCCACTTGGAGGAGCAAATTTCATCCGAGTCAGTTGAAATTTGGTACATTGTGCTAGTATATGGCCGCTAACTAGGTCCATATCGGTCTATATTTATATATAGCCCTCAGATAAATAGATCCCCAATCACACAAAAATTGGTCTATATCAAGTTAATAATTGTATATAGCCCACATATAAGCGACCCCATATTTCAATTCTGGCTCTCTACGTACCGTGCAAAAGTCCATATCGATTCGTAATTATTTGTAGACTTACCTATACATACCTTGTCTAATATATACCACATATGGACTAACTCACAATGTAGAAAACAATATTAAGAAGTTTTAAGATAGCACAACCCAATTAATTCGATTGTGGATGATAGTCTTCCGTAGAAGTTTCTACGCAATCCATGGTGGAGGGTATATAAGATTCGGCCTGGCCGAACTTACTGTCGTATATATTTGTTCTGATATAAAGTCGATAAACTTTTCAATGAAGATGTTTTGTCCTTGATTTTACTTAAAACTGAGTATTTTCACATGAAAGAAAAATTGTTTGACTTGTCTTTAATCATTAGGAGATGTCTTTCAACATTTTTTTTCGAGTAGCTTCATATATAGAAGATATGTATATTTCAAAATTCTGTCATTCATTACACTCTACTCTGTCATACCCTTTAGCAATCACATTTCCTGACAACTCTATAAAGAAATACAATTGTAGCAATAAATATTAGCTGACCCTTTTACACGTTTGTTGTTTTTTATTTTTGTAACAATCCCTTGAAAAGTTCTAAAAAGGAAAACATATTTGAAATCTCAACCCATCAAATTTATGGTGACAATTTTGTAAAATTCCTCTTTTGGCATAAAACGAAAGGGCAAATGATCGAAAAAAAATTATGTTCTCCCTTCAAAAGTACCCATAACCAAAAGCTAGACACCGGCATATCGAACACACATGACATTAATTACAGGCCTCTAGACAGAAACTTGGGCATTTTCCAGGTTTTTTGGGATAATAAAGACTACGGCTATTGCATTAGTGTTTTCTGTACGATCATTGATCACCAAAGTGGAATATTTTCTATTTGAAAAGAATTTCAATTAGGCGCCAAATTTCGAAATAAATTAAAATCAATTTCAAACAAGAGCCTTTAAAAGAACATCCTAAACTATTAAAGAGACTAGAGTTTAACATTGGACTATTTTTACAAAACAAAAAAAAATCACTAGGAAATTGGGCAGAACAAAACGATACTACATTAAAGAGATTTGATCATGGCCATTTTATGGTTAATTAAAGAGTTGATTTAGAATATTTGGATAGAGAAATATATTTAAGATGAATAAGAAATGGGGAACAATATTCAAGCAATCTTTTAAAAAGAATTTAAATTATTTTATTTAAATCATTTTAAATTAAATGACACTGTATTTTTTCAAATTAACAAAATTGTATACATAGATAACATTTGGAAAACGAATGATAAGGAAGAGAAAAAATAGTTCCCTTATTTTATCAGTCATTTGAGTTTGGTATATTTGTTGCCCCAGCATAACACTTCAAGTCAATAAAATTGCATTCTTCTCTTGAATAATATCTCCAATTCCAGTTTTAGGAAATTTCATTTGTCTTCAATATCTTCTTCTTCTTAAGAACTCAAAGATATTACATAAAATACCTTCTCTTTAGTATTCTATGGCAGTAGGCAAAGTAAATCATTTCACATAAAATTACAAGAAAGCCAAAAGTGATTTCTCAAATCGTAATATTGCCAACATGCCTTCGGCTACCTGATCTCAATCTATGATCTGGATCTTTTTTTTTTCTAGTATATCATCATTCAACCTTTTCTTCATTAGTTTCTGAAGAATAATAAAAACAAGCAACAATGTGATCAACAAATTTCCATTATTTTCAGCCACCGTTTAATGAACATTTTCTTTAAAGTGACTTGCCCTTTCCGCTAGGAATTTAGGCATGCTAGTCATGTTTGGAAATCTAGAGCATTGTAGGAAGAACAAACCAAACCCAAATCATCGGCGTAAGGTCTTTCCTTCAAGCAGGTAGTTAACATAAAATCCAGTTCAATGGAGAATATGGCTTTGTTCTGTTTACTTTATTTTCCCCTAAAGGTAATTAAAACAAAAGGTCATCTACCCATGTAGAAGAGACCAATGTCAGTAGAATTACCAAAGATATTGATAATAATTCCTCTTGAGAACGAAAAATGTTCTACAGGAAGAAAGAGGACAATGCTGATGATGATATAGAGTTTAACTCAATCATTTGTTTTGTGTTGTTAACAGGAATGTAATAAGAAAATCCATTTTTTCTTGGGAAATAAAGTAATGAATGTCTGGTTCATAATGGTTTATATTTCAATGGAAATTCATTCAAAATACCAGAAGTTATTCATAACGGAGGTCTAAAAAAATAGGAAGCAGTATTAAGAAAAATCGGATTTCATCATAAAAAGATTATCGGCATTTTGTTGAAAAACAGTAGGCCAAAAATTATATAAACTTCCATTGAATGAGGGAGATATAAGAAAATAAAAGGAAATCAAGACAATTATGGAAAAGGTCATGTCAACAACCAATGATTCTATAGAGTGTGAAAAAATCATAGAAATTTTATTTAAAAAAATTATGGACAATAAAGAGGATATAACAAAGTAGAAATAGAATATAAAAACCAATTCGCCATGAGAAATATATATTAGAAATAAAATTTTAAAGATACTGGGATCTTTTTGCATCCAGACAGGAAAAATTCAGTTTTTATATCATTGATATTTAAGATCACTGAAGATGGATTTTAAAAGTTATGGAAAGACAATCTGAACTGATTTGAAGATATGACAATGTAGAGTCTTTGATTTTTTTCCAATTTTTATACCCTAAACCACATAGTGGTCAGGGTATAAAAAGTTTGATCGGCCAAAAAATGTGCCTACCAGAAATATTGATTTTAGACCCCATAAAATATATACCGATCGACTCAGAATCACCTCCTGAGTCGATCTAGCGCTTGGTGTCCGTCCGTCTGTCCATGTATTTGTTGTTCACAGGATTCCGGTCGCAATTATTAACCGATTTTGATGAAATTTGGTACAGGGAGTTTTTTAGGCACAAGGACGAACGCCATTGAATTTGGAAGAAATCGGATCAAATTTAGATATAGCTCCCATATATATGTATCGCCCGATTTCGACAAATGGGGTACGTTGCGCTTTTTTTCAAACGGATCGTCACTAAATTTGGCAATATGTAATGTTTTCCATCGCCCTTCGAGTCTGCAAAATTTCATCCAAATCGGTTCAGATTTAGATATAGCTCTCATATATATGTATCGCCCGATTTTCCCAAATTTGGCCACAAAACCTTTATTTATCAACCGATCTTACTCAAAGTTGGCTAAATATAATCTTCTATAGCACTAACTATATGTGCAAAAAATCATCGAAATCGGTTCAGATTTAGCTATAGCTCCCATATATATGTACCGCCCGATTTTTCTAAATTTGGCCATAAAACCCCCTATTTATCAACTGATCTTACCCAAATTTGGCTAAATGTAGTCTTCTATAGCACTTACTATATGTGCAAAAAATCGAAATCGGTTCAGATTTAGATATAACTCCCATATATATGTATAGCCCGATTTTCCCAATTTTGGCCATAGAACCCTTATTTATTAATCGATCTTACTAAAAGTTGGCTAGATCCAGTCCTCTATAGTAGTAACTATATGTGCGAAATTTCATCGAAATCGGTTCAGATGTAGATATAGCTCCCATATATGTATCGTCCGATTTTGAAAAATTCGCCCCCAAAAACCTTATGTTTGACCATACAGGCCTCATTTCTTAACTGATCTTACTCAAATTTTGCACAAGGTAACCTTTTGTGGTATTAATCAAACCCGCAAAATATTATGCAATTTGGTTCAGATTTAGATATAGCTTCCATATATATGCATCGCTCTATTTTCCTAAATTTGGCCATAGTACTCTTCTTTATTAACCAATGTTACCCAAATTTCAAATTTTGATGTACTAGACGATCGTATTTATACGTACTTGTAGCTCTTACATAAGAATATTGCTCGATTTTTACAAATTTGGATTTATTACCCACACTAATTGAACGATTTTCTCTTTTTTAATAATGGGCTCAATATTAGTGGCATACTAACTCCGTAGGTGTAATGTCAACACAGCCAGTGTTGCTAGAAGTAGGGGACATTCCCTATATGTAGGGCTTTTCTAATATTTAGCGTCTTGTAGGACGTAGGGCCGCAATGTAGGGATATTTTCACTCAACACGATTTGTAATAATTTTTACATTTTGGTGGCTCTACACCCTCACAAAAAATCGCTTCTGTAACATATACTCCCAAACATATTTTGCTTCAAGCATATACATTTTTGGGTATTGCCCAAACATTTATATGTTTGATCTCTACCAATATATAATATGTTTGAAAGCATATTGGTCTAAACAATATATGTTTGGCAAGTCTAAGTTCCAAACATTTTGTATTTTTGCATCCAAATTCAATAATGTTGTCTTCCAAAGAACAATGTGTTATTATGTGACCATATAATATGTTTGGAAGCATTTTGCACCCAAAAATATTATATGCTTAAAAAAAATTCTCCCAAACAATATTGTGCTCAAAATTTTATTTATTTATTTATATATTTACAATCATAATGAATTTTGAAAATAAACAGGTAATATAGGTGCTAACAACATAGGTTTTCGACCTGAATGCTCAAAATTTTGTTTCTGACCAATTGTATATTCCCTCACATCTTTCTCACTTCCACGAGATTTTTTAGTTCTTAGCACGTTTTTCTGTAATACAAACATTGTAGAAGAAATTATTCAATTGTATGATTTTTTTTATTTTAATTTTACCTTTTGCCGGACGGGGATTCGAACAGCGGACCACACAGTTTGTAAGGATCAAAGAAGTAGCTGATCAATTGCCCAAGGAAAAATAAAATGTTAATTTTGTAATAACAAGCAACAACCACCAACTTAATTCAATATCGCTCCCTGTTAAATAGCGCTCCAAGCTACTAAACACATATATGTTTATAGGCTATTTCTAAATTAATATATGTTTGCATTCAAGCATATTATATTTACAAACATTTTATGTCCCAAACATGTTATGCTAGTTTATGAACATTATATGCTTGCACTCAAAAATATTGTGTTTAAAAATTTGTGTTCCAAACATATAATGTTTATAGCCAAACATATGAAAAACAGTCTTTTTCAACCGTGTAGAGGAGGAAATTAGAAGCCGGCAAGGCTTGATGTCTAACAATGTGTGGTAACAACAGTTGCCACTCGTGCCAAAAAAAAAAAAATTACAAAATTTAAAGATTACCACAATCTACCAAACAAATATTTCTATAGAAATTTTTGTTAAAACTTTATTGTTGTAGAAAATTTTGTCAACATTTTATTTCTATAGAAAATGTTGTCAAAATTGTATTTCTATAGAATTTTATTTTTTTAAATATTATTTCTATAAAAAATTTTCTCAAAATTTTTATTTCTATGGAATTTTTTCTCAAAATTTTATTTCTATAGAATTTATTATCAAAATTTATTTCTATAAAAAAATTGTTTATAGAAACTTTTTCAAAAATAGTATTTCTATAGAGATTTAACAAAAAAAAAATCCTATTTTTGGTAGAATACTACCAACTGTGGCAACCGTGGTGGTAATACAAATTTATTTTCTAGGTTATATGTTTACTTACTTAGAACCATTTTTGTTTTGTAAAATTTGTTTAAATTTAACGAAAAATATTGTAGGGAAAATTGTTTGGGAAGGTATGGGAAAGAAAGGAACTGACTATGAGCTATAGTCAGATTGAGAAAAAGTACCCATGAACATGTACCCCTTAATTTTCTTAAATATGCAACTGCGGTTTAGCTCCCAGACCTATATCAATGTTACCCCACAAATGTTTATGATTACTAATTCAGTAAGGGTGGTTTAGGGTATGATATAGTCGGCTCCGCCCGACTTTCTACTTTACTTACTTGTTGAATTTGAATAATGTCCGCCCTATGTCGATAGACATAACCTGTATGAGGGATACAGCATATCGTGCGGTCGCTTCCTATTCTCAATCTATATGCTCGTTTAGAACTTCTCAAAGTATTTCCCAACTTCCATTTTTTTTTTCAACATGACCATTTACATGACAACTAGGATTAGGTTCGGTGTCGTTTCAACAAGAGCTCACCAATCTACAAAAAATTGAGAATAGTTTGTGAACAAACAAAATGGGTTTACTTTCCAAAGAAGTCAGCTCAACCGCCGTAACGGCCGATGGTCTCTCCACCTTCCATACTCACCGGGGTCAAAATAAATGCCGAATACTACGAAAATGTCCTAAAGACAATACTGGAACCCTGGGTGGACAAACATTTCGGTGGCGGACCATTGACATTCCAACAATGACAGCTCAGTACCATCGCACACCATATATTGTTAAACCTACACCCCTGGAAATTTCCCTAAGTCTTCGTCATTCTCGCACCCGCTGAATATTCGATAACGTCCGCCACATCTACACCAAGGTGCCTTCAATTGTAAGTGCCCTGCTAGAATTCTCTCCTCCCTACTGATCGTCGTCTTCTTCACCATCAGCAATTCATTCTGGTCGATACCGTTCGGATAACCCTATCATATATGAAGTCTAGCTAGATGGCATTATCTAAATTTGCCTCCTGTAGCTCCCTGTTACATACTACCAGGTTTTTCTATTCAAGAAAGCCATAATACGATTTCCAACAGGATCTCAATGCCTGGCTTATACTATCAAACCTGACTTCTCCCCGTTTTTGTACATCGGTACCATTCACTATAAGTCTTGGGGTTCTTTCGTCCCATTATTAACTATCCGGCACCATAAACTTACTCTCGGTACTCAGAGTCTCGCCCCATTTAGAGTTGGTTAGTACTGTTGAAACATAAATACAATAAACCGCTACCTGTAATATTTTTTGATGATTTGTTTTGTTTCTATCCGCAATAGCCTAGCCGTTAAATACACAGCACGATTTATTATCAGATTTCCAAATACTGTCGTTATTATTCCTAAATTATATAAAATTATTTAATTATTTTTTAAATTTAAACTATTATGGTATCTTAATTTTCCCCCCTAAAAAATCTAACTTTTGAAATGAATAATATTTGATTAGTAAAATATTAACTTGTCGTATATATAAATTGAATTTTCTTAAAAAAATCTAACAAAATGTCACAGTGAAATGAATTCAAATCAATTTACATTAATTTTTTTAATAGTTGATACCGTTTATGTCTTAAATTCATTTAGATTTTTTTAACAATAAATTACACCATAATAAAATGGTCTAACACAGCCGGCAAACAATTTCATTCTCAATTAACATAAATAAATGGTCAAGTCTGGCTAAGAAGAGAGGGGAGTGGCGGACATTGTGTCACTTGTGATGTTGTCACCATCAACGCCGCCGGTGCATAAACAATTGTCTGTCCAGCAATGGTGGCAAGAGTTGGTGGTGGCGGCGGCAATGGCTCTGACACCCTGACGCCATCTAATGGCACGGTGTGGACAACACACGTCCCAATCAAGTCTAGTAATGAGAATTGATGACCAGCACAAGCACTTTTTTACCCCCTCATTCCAGCATATCACATTTTTTTTCGGAGGTTTTGTTATGAGATTCATACCTTGTTAATGATAAGATCATTTGAATGTGGGTTGATGGAAGAGGTGGAAATTGATTGTGGTCAAACAGGAATTTGACGTTGAAGTTTGGGAAAAATCGATGGAATATTAGGAAAATGAATGAATTTCTTTAAAGTTTTTTTTAATCAATTTTTCAGAAAAAAATTTTTCTTCTAACGTGGGCTAAAGATTATTTCTGTCGACGGTTATTAATATCTCCTTGGATTTGTTTTTAATTATCGATATTATGATTGACCTCTCGCAGTTTCTTTTTTTTTATTTAATCATACTATTAGTCTTATCACTCTAATCATTTTTTATATTAACAAAGTTAACCACAAACTATTAATGATTTTTTTTTTATCTATGCTCTGCTATTTTTTTTTCCTTTTTATTAAATTCCCAGCTATAATATGTCTTTCCATTCACGTACTTAAAATCCAATCTATTTCAATTAGCTAAGCAAACAATGCAATAAAGTAAATAAATAAAATCTATTGGAGCACCACTCCAACAAAAGTTAAAGTTATATTATGGGCTTGATTTAAGCTAAAGAAAAGAAAGTCAGCAAATACTATATAATCTACAATATAGAGTACATAGAAAATTTTTGCTCGGACGCCAGAGATATATGTATTGAAGAATCGTTTAAAATAGATTTTATAGATAGGTTTTGATGCAAACTAGGAGTTAGAGCGAACATAAAGTCTCTTTTCAACCTAAACTAACGACAAAGACAAACACATTTTTTTTGTCAAAATTCGTTTTTATTATTCAACATAGTTCCCTTCAAGAGCGATACAACGATTATAACGACCTTCCAATTTTTTGATACCATTTTGGTAGTACTCCTTCGGTTTTGTCAAAATATTTCGGCCTCAGTTTCGGCGATCACCTATTCATTGCAGCCAAATTTTTTCCCTGCGAGCATCCTTTTGAGGTCTGAGAACAAGAAAAAGTCGCTGGGGGCCAGATCTGGAGAATACGGTGGGTGGGGAAGCAATTCGAAATCCAATTCATCAAAGCCATACATCCAATAATTGCAAATATTGGATGTATGGTATATGCACGGCCGCCACATAACAGGTTGGCTGATAAGTCCCCGGTCTAACAAAGAAAAACACATTTTTTTGTCAAAATTCGTTTTTATTATTCAACATAGTTCCCTTCAAGAGCGATACAACGATTATAACGACCTTCCAATTTTTTGATACCATTTTGGTAGTACTCCTTCGGTTTTGTCAAAATATTTAGGCCTCAGTTTCGGCGATCACCTATTCATTGCAGCCAAATTTTTTCCCTACGAGCATCCTTTTGAGGTCTGAGAACAAGAAAAAGTCGCTGGGGGCCAGATCTGGAGAATACGGTGGGTGGGGAAGCAATTCGAAATCCAATTCATGAATTTTTGCCATCGTTCTCAATGGCTTGTGGCACGTTGCGTTGTCTTGGTGGAACAACACTTTTTTCTTCTTTATATGGGGCCATTTATTATGGTAGCCTGAAATGGGGAGACACCTTGGTGCAATGTTTAGTTAGAAGTCCGTCTTGCATATAAAGAGCCGTGGGTTCAATCCCAGTTTCGACTTAACAGTAAAAAAATTGTCAGCGATCGTTTATCCCCTCACTGTAATGCTGGTGACTTTCTGAGTTTAGAAAGCTTCTCTAAGTGATTACCGTAATGTGAAACGCCGTTCGGACTTTTCTTAACGTAGAATATAGTATCACTTATTGATTAGAGTTTGCCACATAATATGGAAAATAATATTTTTCGACTTAACAGTAAAAAAATTTTCAGCGGTCGTTTATCCCCTCACTGTAATGCTGGTGACTTTCTGAGTTTAGAAAGCTTCTCTAAGTGATTACCGTAATGTGAAACGCCGTTCGGACTTTGCTTAACGTAGAATCTAGCATCACTCATTGATTAGAGTTTGCCACATAATATGGAAAATAATATGTGTTATAATTACTCTTTGGTTTTATGCATTTTTATTTTCGCTTTGGGAATTTCGGGTTACTTCTACCTATCAACCTAGAATCCATCCTGTTTCTACCTATCTACGTAGTATCCTTTTGTTGCCTTTTCAAATGATTCGGAACAATCTTAAATTTATAGCAGATCACTTTCGTATCCACTTAAGACAAGGGTTAATACTCATACTGCTCAAATTAAATATATAGCGAAACTCTTTGCACGGGCGCCAATATGGGTTGGATCTCTTGTTGAAGACTACATGCTTGTAGGCATCGACAACAAATTGTATATTTTGTTACTTCTACCTATCAACCTAGAATCCATCCTTTTTCTACCTATCTACGTATTTTAAGACAAGGGTTAATACTCATACTGCTCAAATTAAATATATAGCGAAACTCTGTGCACGGGCGCCAATATGGGTTGCATCTCTTGTTGAAGACTACATGCTTGTAGGCATCGACAATAAATGATATATTTTGTAGATCATGTCTATGTGTATGGCGTCTTATTCTTGTTCAGCTCCGTAACCAAAATAGTTCACAGCTTTCATGCATTTTCTTTTTGGAAGATTTGCTACATACCGAATTCATCGGCATAAATTCACGAAAAATGTCTTGCATTGAAGAACGCTAGACAATTAAACACTACTTTGGTCTTCTTCATTTAATACTTTTTTTATAACTCCTGCAATTGATGGACTCCATACAATCGGTTTGGTAAATAGCATTGAACACAAAAAAAAAAAACTAAGAAAGAGAACTTCCCTATATAAAAACTGGGTTACAAACATAAATTAAATAATTACCACAAAATTCACTTAGAAGTATTTATCGATGGGCGGTTGACGAAGTTTGTTAAACGCTTCAATGGATAGCATACAAAGCCTATAATCTGAACAAATTAACAATTTTCAAGGGATATATCAACAAACAAAAAACAAAATAGGCATAAAAAATCGATGGAAAACAAATAAATCGACAAAGTTGATGAAAACATTTTCCAACGAATATGTTAAAATCAATTAGTTCAACAAATCGAAATGAATTATTTTAAAAGCAATTAGATGAAATGAAATGTTTTATGTGGAATAGTTTAAATACACGGAAAAAATAAACATAAATTAAAGAAAATAATACAAACTTTTTACAAAAAAGGAAAATTATGCTACTAAATTTTTTTTTATATTTTTTCAATATTGTGATTATTTTTTTTTTTGCACTGGGGTATTGATTCGAATTGCAAACTAAGAACTATAATATTACAATGAAAACTCTAACGGTTGGACACCTCTCAAAAATGATCATTATTATTGAAACATATTACCCAAATATGGGCAAAATTTAGGCGACCGTATGTGTTCACTTAGGAAAGTTTTCACTGTATTTGGAAACCATCCACTGATTTCTCTGTGGTCGCATATATACTCCACAAAAATTTTACATATACACAAATCGCTACCTTAATAATGTTCTTTTTTCCATAATTTCCAAAAAACATATAACATTTTTTTGGAAATTATGTATCTGATTTGGACAAGCATATTTGTCTTTGGCGAGGGAATAATATTTTTACGACAAAAATATTCCCCATGAAAAAGAAACATTAAGCTCTTGAAATAGATTTGAGATGATCATATTCCTTCTCTTCATGGAACCGAATGATTGACCAACATTTTTCTCACACGATTTTTTCTCTATGTATTTTTCCCATACCCAAATTCACCGTCCTCTCTGAACTGATATTGGGTTGACCAAATTAAATTGTTTGCCATTGTCATTGGAGTGTTATGTGACACATGTCATGTGAATTTTTCCCCCTCGGATTTCAATTGGATTTTCATTCATAGAAAAAAAAAAAAAAACAATAACAATTAAATGTTGAATTGGTTTAACAAAATAACAATTATGGAATAACTGTGGGAGTGGGTTTCAAACAATTATAGATCTAATGGATATTCTCTCAAGATTTGTCAAAAGGTTGAATGGTTTTCTATAATAGTTTTGGAAGTTTTTATGTCATGTTTTTGTGTATGATTTTTGGGATTTTTTTTTTTTGGGTCAGCAAAAGCCCCTTCCTCCTACTCCTCACAAAAATGATGAAATGCTTCTGGATTGTATACAACGAAATAAAAGCAAAGAGTTATGGCTTAGAAAGGGAAATTTCCATTCAATTTGTTATGGTTTTTGGTGGCGTCTTTAATCGATCAATGTGTGTTATAGTCCCTTCCCCACAGATGTTGTAATGGTTACACTTGAATGGAAGTTACGCATGCGCCACTTTGTTAATTGACTAATAAAAAAAAAAACAAAAACTAAGGAGAACTAAATAAACTTTAATATCATTGGTGCATTAAACTTTTGTTTTTAAGCTGGAAAAGATTTCAGTAAAAAAAAATAATGTAAAATCCAAAAAGAATTTGTGCCATCAAACAGTTCAAAAGTAAGCTTAAAATAAAAAATGTTTATAGTTTGGAAATTAAAACTAACTTTTTTCCTAAATAAAACGAGCCGTAAAGCTACACCTAGAGAAATAAATGGAGTATTTAATTAAATTAAAATTAAATGTAATTTAGACCAATATATGGAGGCTTTATTGAAATCTGAACCAAATTAGATCAAACTTGACACACTTAAAAATCATATTAAATATATTCTCTGTGGAAACTATCCAGTCAATTGGAGGAAAATCCCATTGAAAATGGGTCTAAAATATGAAACAGTCTACCCCAACTCTGGTGTACGTATATATGGAAGCTATATATAATCTGAACCGATTTTGACTAAATTTGACATGCATAGTTAGAATAAAAATTCTGCAATCTTCACGTAAATGGGAGTATAACTTTAGCCCCCGTGGTCATATGAGTGTAAATCGGGCGAATGATATATATTGGAGCTATATCTACACTAAAAAAAAGTTTACTTGGATCCAAAGATTTTGACCTTCCTTTAAGGATTTTGGTATTGATTCCGAGCCAAAGATGCGGGTTCTTTAAAATAAAGAAATTTTTTGCGACCTTTCTGGCTTTAAATTTAGGATCTATAAAATCAAAATTAGGATACAGATCCTCATTGACGCAAACTTCGAAGTAAAAAGAATTTTCTTAATTCCAAAAAAAAAACTTCAAACCAAAGATGCTAAATCCTCACAATAAGTCTTAACCTATATTTGAAGCGTTTTTATATTAAATCTAAAGATTCAATATTTCAGCTAATTTAAGGACGATTTTTTAAAATCAAAAATGTGTTTCCTTACTTTAAGGAAAATTTGCCTAAGCTTAAAGACATGAAACTTTAACTAAGGGGCGCAAGTTTTTAAAATGTGTGTCATAAATTTAATGACAAAAATTTTTGATGCAAAGATTGTAAACTTTCTTCTAATTAAAATTTCATTGTTTTAAAAAATTTGTAAATTGCGCATCCTAAAATTGAGGCTGCGTAATCTTTAATATCACGTAATTTTTTTTTCAGTGTAAATCTGAACTGACTTTAACCAAATTTGTCACACATAACAACCCCGTTCAGCGTAACTCTCGTGCAAAATTTGAAGCAATTCGGGGCAAAACTCTGGCTTTTGAGGCCATATAAGTGCAAATCGGACGAAAGCTATATATGTGAACTATATCTAAATCTGAACCGATTTCAATCAAATTTACCAAACATTGGTAGAATGTCAATTCTACTCTCTGTGCAAAATTTCACAAAAATCGGTAGTAAACTTTGGCCTCTGTTGCCATATGAGTCTAAATCGGACGAAAGATATATATGGGAGCTATATCTAATTCTGAACCGATTTGGCTGATATTTTGCTAGTTTTTCGAGATTCATAAAATATTCGGATGTACGGAATTTGAAGAACATCGGTTGATAAACACACCAATTATGACCAGATCGGGGATAAATATATATGACAGCTATATCTAAATCTAAACCGATTTTTTCCAAAATCAATAGCGACCCTATGCCAAATTTGAGGACGATCGGACTTAAACTGCGACCTGTACTTTGCGCACAAAAATACATGAACGGACAGACAGACGGTCGGACAGACAGACGGACATCGCTAAATCGACTCAGAATTTAATTCTAAGACGATCGCTATACTATACGATGGGTCTCAGACTTTTCCTTTTTGGCGTTACATACAAATGCACCACAGTAGTGGTGAAGGGTATAAATAGGATACCCCTCTTTTAGACTATAATTAAGTTTATACATTTTATTTATTCTTTTTTGGGAAAACAAAATTTCTTCTAAAATTCTTGCTCACATGAGAACCAGAAACAAATCAATATAATATAATAAAATAAATAAATTAATTAACTAAATTAAATTATTTTAGTTAACTTAAACTAAAAAATTAAATTGAATAATTGCTATAATAAAAAAAATCAATAAAATTACATTGAGATAAATGAAATAAATAATAAAATCAAATTCATTCAAACTAAAGAATAGAAGACCCATCTTTTAGTCCATAATTAATGTTATAGTTTTATTTATTGTTTTGTGGGAAAACAAAATTTCTTCTAAAATTCTTGATCTTATTAGAAATTAATTATAAATATAATATAATAAAAAATAAATATAATTTTTAAATAATTTTTAAATTAATATAATATAATAAAAAAGAAAAATAAAATAAATTAAATTATTTTAGTTATCTTAAATTAAAATCAAATAAATTAAATTGAATAATTCTTATAATTAAATATAGTATAATAAAATTTAATTCAAATAAATTTTAATTCAAAGTTCATGTCAATAAGATAACATTGAGATAAATTAAAGAAAAAAATAAAATTAAATTCATTAAATGAAACTAAATAATAGAAGACACCCTTTTAGTCTATAATTAAGTTTGCCCGTTTTATTTTTTCTTTTGTGGGAAAACAAAATTTCGTCCAAAATTCTTGCTCATATTAGAACCAGATCTTTATTATTCCTGTATTATTTTCAAACCCTATGTTTAATATAAATTAATCTCTAGTATTAAATAAAATTTTACCACTTTAACAAATGCGGTCTAATTAACCAGCTTCAAGTTTGTTGGGATAATGTTTTTCGATTTGCCGCATTTCTTGGCTATTTCACAACCTAATGAAATCTATTATTAAGTGAGAAATAATTGATGGTATCCCCTTGGAAGCGGATAACAGCTTTCAAAATAAGCTACATGGAAAGAAACAAATGTCGATTGCCTCAATTTCGACTTGGTTATTTTTGTTGATTTTGCTTTTGCGGGCTTAAATGATTGGCCACCTTTTTGTGTTATTGTTGAGTTGGAGTTTAAAGGTTTGTTTTTTGTTGTTTTCAAGTCTGGGGAGTTCTTTATTGAGGCGTGTACACTGAAATGCGTTTCTTTAAACCTTAATGTGACCGCTAGCTTTTTTCGGTTTTGTTTAGAGGATAGTGATGTTGAACATTTGTTCAAAAATATTTGGATTTCATGCCACAAATTATTTACTTCCTGTGCGTTTTTTTTTCTAAGGTGGGTATAAATGACCATTGGTCCGTCCGTCTGTCCATCCCACCATCCATGTGTGGAGTTATTTGGTTGTTTGGCCTTATGAATGAAGTTTAGTAAATTCTCCAACTTGGTGTTTTTAATGGGCGTTAGATGATCTTTAAGCGTTTCTTATCTCTTTTTGGCTCTTTTTATTTTATTCCAAACTCAAACTAGGGCTACTTAACTGGCCCTATTGGTAGCTCGTCTCACACTTGTGCTTAAAGCATAACAGCAGGTAGTTTTCAAGGCATTTTGATCATTTGTTTTTTTTTTTTGTTATTATTATTTTTGCTTGTCTTAAGTTTATTTTAGGGCTTATCGCCATATAATTAGTCAAGCTTTGTTAAAAAGCCTCTTTCGAGTTCATTTTCTTAAAAGGTAACATATGTTTTTACAGGTCAGATATTTGCCTTCCCCTGTTTGTTTTTGTGACAAAAAATTTTAATTCAATAATTGAGCATAAAGATTTTCGATAAGGTTGACAATGCCAGTGGCCCATGGTTTATACTAAATTGAGATGTTTGTAAAGCCGGACTTGCTTTATGGGAAATTGCTATGACAAATTGTGAACGAAAAGTGATGACAAGGTGAAAAAATATAAATAAATTTACACAAAAAAAAAAATGACGACAGACCTAAGAGGGGTCATAAAAATGAATGAAATCTAAAAATGGTTATACTCACTTTAGTTTTTTTTTGTATGAAAATTTCAAATCTGTAAGAAAAATAATTTGATTAATATTTTATTTCATTTGACTTGTGACAAGGTTTTGAAAATCTTTATAATTTTAATTAGATGCTTGTGTATAGTGAGAAAATTCTCATTAAAATTAAACAAGAAATTCTATACAAATTGGTTAGAGATACTTGGCTAACCGTAAAGAGCCGATGGGGTTATTTACTAGATAAAAGAACTGAGAGAAATAAGAGAAGTTTTGTTTATTTATTTGTTACATAAATTATTATAATTGTATAAATTATAATCAGGCCACCATCAAGTAAAGGCTATCGGCCTAATTCTAATCAAAACAATTAAGAAAAGTCTAAAGTCGTGCGGGGCCGGCTATATTATATCCAGCACCACTTTGTAGATCCACATTTTCGATACCATATCAAATCCGTCAAATGTATTGCATGCATATCGAGAATGTTAGTTCTACTCCCTATGCCAAGTTTCACATAAATCAGAATAAAACTGTGGCCTCTGTGATTATATGAATGTAAATCGTACGAGGAATATATATGGGAGCTATATCTCAATCAGAAACGATTTAAACCTAAATTGAAATGCGTAATCAGAACGTTAATTCTATTTAAAGCAAATCAGGGCAAAACTTTGGCTTCTGGGGCCATATAAGTGCATATCGGCCGAAAGATATATATGGGAGCTATATCTAAATCTCAACCGATTTCAACCAAATTCGGAACACCTTACGACACTATCAATTGCACTCCCTGTGCAAAATTTAAAGTAGGTTAGGTTAGGTTAGGTGGCAGCCCGATGTATCAGGCTCACTTAGACTATTCAGTCCATTGTGATACCACATTGGTGAACTTCTCTCTTATCACTGAGTGCTGCCGGATTCCATGTTAAGCTCAATGACAAGGGACCTCCTTTTTATAGCCGAGTCCGAACGGCGTTCCACATTGCAGTGAAACTACTTAGAGAAGCTTTGAAACCCTCAGAAATGTCACCAACATTACTGAGGTGGGATAATCCACCGCTGAAAAACCTTTTGGTGTTCGTTCGATGCAGGAATCGAACCCAAGACCTTGTGTATGCAAGGCGGGCATGCTAACCATTGCACCACGGTGGCTCCCAAGCTTTAGATTACTGGTGGACTTAATCAGTCTGCTAATGTTTTTGGAACAATCTGGTTAAAACGGTTAAAACTAGAAGTGTCCATATGTAATAGGTACTTTTGGTTAATGTGGTATCACAATGGACTGAATAGTCTAAGTGAGCCTGAAAATTAATCGGGCTGCCACTTTAACCTAACCTAACCTATAATACCCTGTTCCAACCTGTAAATAAAATGAAACATTTCGCAACAAAATTCTCATTTAATAAGGTACAATTTAATAATTAAAATCAAATTTAAATATCTAACAATTCAACTCACATACATATATTCTGATTTTTTAGATTTTGTCTTAGCTATATAAAATATCATAAATATCTCAATTTACTTTATACATTTAATTAATCACCTCCATACGTTTTCAATTTGAATATTCATACTTCAGTGATGTCTTCATTTATTCCTTAAATTTCAGAGCTATCATTCATGTCGAAAACTAAGTTCAAATCACGTTATCATTCACCCATTCTGTTTTTTTCTTCTAGTGATATGTGAAACGAGCTCAAACACCATATCATAACAAATTAATGATGAAAATATCAAAAATCCAATATCTTCGTAGCAAAAAAAAAAAAAAAAAAAATATCTAAACAAAACGTAAATCTACAAAAAAAAAGTCTTGACGAGGAATTGTACAAATTTGGCACATGCTGTGCAGCTACACATTTGATCTTTTCATCAACGACTTTTGTCTGAACATATGGAGAACAACAAAGTAATCGAGGGAAAGAAGATTAAAAATAACATGAAAAGATAGTTGTATGTTTTTTTTTTGTGTTAACAACAACTCATCTTTACAATTTCTAACCCACTGTGATTTGACAGCAGTGATGACCACCATATAAAAAAAAAACTCCACGGTTTTTTTATAAGCTTTATAGCTCATATGAATATGAGAACTCAATTATATTATGAAGGAATGATGCGTGAGATTTTAAATTCATTCATCTTTAATAAAATTTAGCTTAAATGTTCATATAAAGAAGCTAATTTATTTTTGGTTTTTTGTTCTACTTTTCATTAATATTAAATTAGGAGTAATAATAAATACTCTATAAAGGAGAGTACGTGCAAAAATAATTCTAGCTATTCTTTCAAGTCTAAGAAATCCCAGTTTGCCTCAATCCCTGCCCTTAATCATAATGGCCAACAGCAGCTGAAATTTTAATGATTTGTTTTTGTATAAAATCCCATACTCGTTTTTCATGGTACTTGCGGTCATTTGTTACCATGTGCTCATAATATGGCCACAAATGACCGCTTGTGAACCTGGTCAAGTAATTTTATTTTGTTGTTTTTTTATTGATAGACAACATCATTATGCCATCTCATAGTAATTAACATTTTTGCCAAGGCTAAAAGTGTAGACAATTATTGTCGGAGTATGTATGGAACATGTTTTACACCGCAATCGTTTTATGAATGAAATCCACAACCACAACAGCTTAATGGTGATCTTTTGATCTTACACATATGAGAAGGTGGTTAAGAAAACTAGGCGGTTAAAAACCAGAGATTAAGATTTTTGTTTTCAAAGAAGTAAAATGATTAGTTGGATTTTTCAATGGTTTTTTTCTTCTAAGAAGGGAGGGGATATATTCGTAGCAAAAATGTTATAAGGAGTTTAAGAGACTTAAATGATCGAGCTAGGAACAAATTCCCCAACAAGTTAGGAACAGATAATGATCACATAACCCAACGTTTGCGAGGCAGTAATTTTAACCGCAGTGTATCTTTTAATTACGCCACATCAAAATGCATTGTCCTCAAGGTCGGGGCCATGTATACACCCTCAAAAAAATCGCTTCTGTAACATATAATCCAAACACATTTTGCTTCAAGCATATATATTTTCAGGATTGGTCCAAACAAAATATTGTTTGTATTGTTCAAACATATTTCCCCAAGTTCCAATATTCGAAATCAAAAATCGCAAGAATTTATTTTTCTTGTAACAAAAAAATAGAGATACTCTCGGACTCCAAAACAATTTTAATTTGAACTTCACATTATAGAGAACTATATTACCATGAGTTCAGTTTATAAGTTTCAGGGTGAAGAAATTATGACCAAACAAAAATTTTGCGAGTTTCGATTCCGAATTTCGGAAAATGGGGGATTATGTTTCACCTTAGGGTATACTCTGGTAGAAAAAAGATTCTAATGAAATTTTCTTTAAGTAGATATATTTTTAAGGCGCCAATTGATTACTTCCATTATTTTACTTGCAGCTTACTCTCTAGGTCTCTCTTTCTAAACACATATATGTTTATAGGCTACTTCTAAATTAATAGATGTTTGCATCTAAGCTTATTATATTTACAAACATTTTATGTCCCAAACATAATATGTTCTAACATATTAACAAACATATTATGCTAGTTTATGAACATTATATGCTTGCACTTAAAAATTTTATGTTAAAAAATGTGAGTTCCAAACATATAATTTTTACACCCAAACATATGGAAAAAAAGTCTTTTTCGTCCGTGTACCCTTGAGTGGAACTAGATGTGTTTTTTTTATACATATACATGTGGCACACAGTGGAACAGGGTATTATAAGATAGTGCATACAACAACAAAAACCAAGAGGAGACGAGATAGACACATGGCTTCTTTGACAATAATTCTCAGCGTCGGCCTCAGTTGTCGATTTAGTCTTGTCCGTCTATCCGCCTGTCTGTGAACACATTTTTGTACTCAAAGTCTAGGTCTTAGTTTTGGTCCAACCAACTTCAAATTTAGCACAAGTATCTATTTTGAAGAAATGGGTTCATATTTAGATATAGCTCCCACATATATATTTTCGCCCGATTTACACTCATAGTAACACTGAGGTAAAAGTTTTACTCCGATTTACATGAATCTTTGCATAGGGCGTAGAATTAACGTTAACACAAAGGTAACAGTTTTACTCCGATTTACATGAAACTTTGCACAGGGAGTAGAATTAACGTTCTCGATATGCATGCCAATTTTAGTTGAAATCGGTTCAGAATTAGATATAGCTCCCATATACATCTTTCGCCCGATTTACACTCATAGTAACACAGAGGTAAAAGTTTTACTCCCATTTACATGAAACCTTGCACAGGCAGTATAGTTATTGCTCTGGATATGTATGCTAGATTGGCTTGAAATAGGGTCAGATTTAGATATAGCTCCTATATACGGTATATGTCTTTCCGATGACTCAAATTTTCCTATACATATCTATCGACCGATAAATCGTAAAAGCACTTTTGCGAAGTTCCTTAAAAATTGCTTTAGATTTAATATTGCCCATATTTATAACCTGCGCCACAATGTGGAACAGGGTATTATAAGTTAGTGCATATGTTTGTAACACCCAGAAGGAGACGAGATAGACACATGGTGTCTTTGGCAATAATGTTCAGGGTGGGTCCCTGAGTCGATATAACCATGTCCGTCTGTCCGTCCGTCTGTCCGTCCGTCCGTCCGTCTGTCTGTGAACACATTTTTGTGATCAAAGTCTAGGTCGCAATTTAAGTCCAATCACCTTCAAATTTGGCACATGTTCCTAATTTGGGTCAGAATAGAACCCTATGATTTTGGAAGAAATCGGTTCAGATTTAGATATAGCTCCCTTAGATATCCTTCGCCCGATATGCACTAATATGGACTCAGCAGCCAGAGTTTTATACCGATTTGCTTGAAATTTTGTACAAACATAACACTTGGTCGTATAGTCAAGTGTGTCAAATTTGATTGGAATCGGTTCAGATTACGATATAGCTCCCATATATATCTTTCGCCCGATATGGACTTATATGGCCCCAGAAGCCAGATTTTTGGCCGAATTCGGTAGAAATTTTGCACTAGGAGTACAATTAGTAGTATAGTCAAGTGTGCAAAATTTGATTGAAATCGGTTCAGATTTAGATATAGTTCCCATATATATCTTTCGCCCGATATGGACTAATATGGTCCTAAAAGCCAGAGTTTTGGTCCAATTTGGTTGAAATTTTGCACAGGGAGTAGATTTAGCATTGTAGCTATGCGTGCCGAATTTGGTTGAAATCGATTCAGATTTAAATATAGCTCCCATATATAACTTTCACCCGATATGCACTTATATGGATCCAGAAGCCAGAGTTTTATCCCCATTAGCTTGAAATTTTTCACAAGGAGTACAATTGGTAGTATAGTCATGTGTGCCAAATTTGATTGAAATCGGTTCAGATTTAGATATAGCTCCCATATATATTTTTCGCCCGATATGGACTTATATGACCCCAGAAGCCAGAGTTTTGGCCCAATTTGGTTGAAATTTTGCACTAGGAGTACAATTAGTAATATAGTCATGTGCGCCAAATTTGATTGAAATCGGTTCCGATTTAGATATACCTCCTATATATATGTTTTTCTGATTTCGACAAAAATGGTCAAAATACCAACATTTTCCTTGTTAAATCGCCTCTGCTTAGTCGAAAAGTTGTAAAAATGACTCTAATTTTCCTAAACTTCTAATACATATATACCGAACGATAAATCATAAATAAACTTTTGCGAAGTTTCCTTAAAATTGCTTCAGATTTAAATGTGCATTAGCCAACTTAAATTTTGAGTCTATAGATTTTGTAAAAGTCAAATTCTGTCCAAATCGAGTGATATTTAAATGTATGTATTCGGGACAAACCTTTATATATAGCACCCAACACATTTGACGGATGTGATATGGTATCGAAAATTTAGAGCTACAAAGTGGTGCAGGGTATAATATAGTCGGCCCCGCCCGACTTTAGACTTTCCTTACTTGTTTTTACTAAAATTGTTTTCCTCCCCAAACCAAACAAATTTGAATGACTGGAGATGATATCGAAAATGTAAATGTTCAATGTGTTGTAAGGTATATTATAGTCGGTCCTGCCCGACTTTATACTTTCCTTACATTCTTTATATTCAATTTATTATTCGGGCTGTATCGAAAAAACGATTAACCCTGGAAAGTCATCCTTATTTTTTATACACCAACGTCATCCTTCGTCATTTTGACTACGGCTTATTTCAAGACGCTATAATTTACATCGTAAGCAAAAATGAGAACCAAAATTGAGTTTATTTTCTTATTCAATTTGTTTTTAATTAGTATAAAACAAAAATTCATAAAATGGTTGAATTATTATAACTTAAATTTATCATTTCCCAATAGACTAAAATGCATTTTAAATCGAAAATGAAATTACGCGTCGTCATTTTGACGAAGGATGACTGTCCAGGGTTAAGGAACTTGATGAAATAAGTCATTGAAAAGAAAACGACAGATAACAGGTTGGCTGATAAGTCCCGGTCTGACACATAGATGGCGTCGCTATTATTAAATGCATATTATTTTTATATAGTACCAACCTTCAAATGATTCGTGTCAAAATTTGACGTCTGTAAGTCAATTAGTTTGTGAGATAGAGCGTCTTTTCTGAAGCAACTTTTCTTATTGTGAAAAAAAAAAATGGAAAAAAGGAATTTCGTGTTTTGATAAAATACTGTTTTCTGAAGGGAAAAAAATACGGTGGAAGCAAAAACTTGGCTTGATGACTTTTCGGACTCTGTCCCAGGGAAATCAACAATAATTGATTGGTATGCAAAATTCAAGCGTGGTGAAATGAGCACGGAGGACGGTGAACGCAGTGGACTCCCGAAAGAGGTGGTTACCGACGAAAACATCAAAAAAATCCACAAAATGATTTTGAATGACCGTAAATTGAAGTTGATCGAGATAGCAGAGGCCTTAAAGATGTGAAAGGAACGTGTTGGTCATATCATTCATCAATAGTTGGATATGCGGAAGCTCTTTGCAAAATGGGTGCCGCGCGAGCTCACATTTGACCAAAAACAACAACGTGTTGTTGATTCTGAGCGGTGTTTGCAGCTGTTAACTCGTAATACACCCGAGTTTTTCAGTCGATATGTGACAGTGGATGAAACATGGCTCCATCACTACACTCCTGAGTCCAATCGACAGTCGGCTGAGTGGACAACGACCGGTGAACCGTCTCCGAAGCGTGGAAAGACTCAAAAGTCCGCTGGCAAAGTAATGGCCTCTGTTTTTTGGGATGCGCATGGAATAATTTTTATCGATTATCTTGAGAAGGGAAAAACCATCAACAGTGGCTATTATATGGCGTTATTGGAGCGTTTGAAGGTCGAAATTGCGGCAAAACGGCCCCATATGAAGAAGAAAAAAAGTGTTGTTCCACCCAGATAACGCACCGCGCCACAAGTCATTGAGAACGATGGCAAAAATTCATGAATTGGGCTTCGAATTGCTTCCCCACCTCCCCCCCACCTCCCCCCCCCCCATATTCTCCAGATCTGGCCCCCAGCGACTTTTTCTTGTTCTCAGACCTCAAAAGGATGCTCGCAGGGAAAAAAATTGGCTGCAATGAAGAGGTGATCGCCGAAACTGAGGCCTATTGTGAGGCAAAACCGAAGGAGTACTACCAAAATGGTATCAAAAAATTGGAAGGTCGTTATAATCGTTGTATCGCTCTTGAAGGGAACTATGTTGAATAATAAAAACGAATTTTGACAAAAAAATTTGTTTCTCTTTGTTAGACTGGGGACTTATCAGCCAAACTGTTACAAATCTATACACGGCTGACTACATATTCCGTACAAGTGAATTGACTTTTTCACCTGGCTGGCGTAGATGATTCAATTTGGACCCTTTTTGCTATCTTCCAATTTTTTCGATCTTTTTGTTCTCCCTCTTGTTCTCTCTTTAACCTTTCAGTCATCCTATGTTAATTCTTGAGTAACAAACACATGTTTATTGTAGTTCTCCTTGTTGTTTCTCAGGACTTATAACTAAATTGGTTCCTTTTGACTCTTTATTAGTTCCACAACGTATCGTTAGATCTCAAAACTCTAATCACATATGTGACTCCATTGCAGGTTATTATTCTTTAAAGCTAATATATGGTATGAAGTAGTATTTCCTTGCTATAACATCTTCGACTATAGACACAAAATCTTTCAGTATATGCGTTCAGTATATATCTTTGGGTCAAGTCGGACACTTTATATCAAAACCAGCTAGGCTGCATGAAAGTATTACCGTCCAATTCCATCAAGTTTCTAAAAATGTACAAAGCAAATTTAAGAGTATTCAGAATAGTTCGTTTTCTTGATGCAACTAAATATACTTTAAATCAAACAAATTTGAGGATTCGTAGACTTTAAGCTTATATTACAATATGGTTGAGAAATCCAAAATAAAATTGTTTATAGCGAAGATCCGCTAAGTACATTAGAAAGTTACATGTAACCTGATGGTGAATAATTATTCCTTCATTCCAATTATCAAAACCAGAGATGATTCTTCAAGCAACGCTGGTAGAAATACTATTGAAATTTGTTATAAAAAATGAGCTAACAAAGTAATTTCGTAAAGACAATGAAACATTTTCTTATTATAATGATTTTAACGAAATATTTAATACCATCAATGAACATTTTCATGGTCCTAATGAACATTTCTAGTTATGTTAATAAAACATTCCATTTGCTAAATTTTAATGCATTTTTCTTAGTGTGTATAACCAAAACCCCCTCAAGCCATAATGTTCACATGCATTCATTTCCCAATATCCCTAACTTTCTTTAGTTTTTCCGTGGCATCAACCAAACATTCCATTCTTATTTGCATATTTTTGTTGTTGTAGTTTTACATTAATGCCTGGTTCGCGTGAATGCTGTAGTTTCACCTGTTCGTTCATCTCCATATATTCTGGTCCACTTAATTAAAAGCAAATACATCTCTCTCGGCATGCCGTAGCCAATGCAACTGCAACAGGAAAAATTGCTTTTCATACTGTACAACAAATTGAATTGGCATTCAGACGTAGCAAAATGCGTATGTAATTGGTGAATAGTTTAATCCTCACACATTACAGTTAATTACACGATTCACGATGCATACATAAGTGCCTTAACAGAGGGCCCATTTAATCGCCCGTCAGGGAGTCAAACCGTCAGTCGATGGTAAAAATATGGCCTATCGGCAAACCTGCCAGCATTATATAGAAAAAAATATATAAAATCTGAGGCAGCCATTTCATTTGGTTTGCATTGCTGTTCACACAGGAAATTGGAGACAAGTTGGATTTAATTTGAAAAAAATGAGAGATCGCTCGCAATTACTAGCCAAGTCATGTTTCGAGCAATGATAATTATTTTTGGTGAGATTTTAATGGGCTTTTGTGGATAATGAATGACAATCATGGGAAATCTATGCGATATATTTGTTTAAAAGTGGTTTTGTTTATAGAATTTTGTTGAGTAAACACAATCATGGAGAATGAATATTTGTGAGTATGAAGGTAAAAATTCGTGAAGGAATTTCCCAACTATTGGCGGAAATTCTCCAAATTAAAATCTTTGTTATTTCTCTAGTGGGAGCCACCGTGGTGCAATGATTAGCATGCCCGCCTTGCATACACAAGGTTCGATTCCTGCTTCGACCAAAAGCTTTTGAGCGGTGGATTATCCCACCTCAGTGATGCTGAGCTTCAAAGCTTCTGTAAGTGGTTTCACTGCAACGCCCTGCGGACTCGGCTGTAAAAAGGAGGTCCCTTGTCATTGAGTTTAACATGGAATCGGGCAGCACTCAGTGAAAAGAGAGAAGTTCACCAATGTGGTATCATAATGTGAGCCTGTTGGAAATGACATAGTGTTGCCACGGCATCCTAACTTGTGACATTAGTAACAGGTTGGCTGATAAGTCCCCGGTCTAACAAAGAAAAACACATTTTTTGGTCAAACGATTATAACGACCTTCCAATTTTTTGATACCATTTTGGTAGTACTCCTTCGGTTTTGCCTCAAAATAGGCCTCAGTTTCGGCGATCACCTCTTCATTGCAGCCAAATTTTTTTCCCATTGAGCATCCTTTTGAGGTCTGAGAACAAGAAAAAGTCGCTGGGGCCAGATCTGGAGAATACGGTGGATGGGGAAGCAATTCGAAGCCCAATTCAAGAATTTTTGCCAGCGTTCTCAATGACTTGTGGCACGGTGCGTTGTCTTGGTGGAACAACACTTTTTTCTTCTTCATATGTGGCCTTTTTGCCGCGATTTCGACATTCAAACGCTCCAATAACGCAATATAATAGTCACTGTTGATGGTTTTTCCCTTCTCAAGATAATCGATAAAAATTATTCCATGCGCATCCCAAAAAAACAGAGGCCATTACTTTGCCAGCGGACTTTTGAGTCTTTCCACGCTTCGGAGACCGGTCACCGGTCGCTGTCCACTCAGCCGACTGTCGATTGGACTCAGGAGTGTAGTGATGGAGCCATGTTTCATCCATTGTCACATATCGACGGAAAACTCGGGTGTATTACGAGTTAACATCTGCAAACACCGCTCAGAATCATCAACACGTTGTTGTTTTTGGTCAAATGTGAGCTCGCGCGGCACCCATTTTGTACAGAGCTTGCGCATATCCAAATATTGATGAATGATATGACCAACACGTTCCTTTCATATCTTTAAGGCCTCTGCTATCTCGATCAACTTCAATTTACGGTCATTCAAAATCATTTTGTGGATTTTTTGATGTTTTCGTCGGTAACCACCTCTTTCGGGCGTCCACTGCGTTCACCGTCCTCCGTGCTCATTTCACCATGCTTGAATTTTGCATACCAATCAATTATTGTTGATTTCCCTGGGGCAGAGTCCGGAAACTCATGATCAAGCCAAGTTTTTGCTTCCACCGTATTTGTTCCCTTCAGAAAACAGTATTTTATCAAAATACGAAATTCCTTTTTTTTTTCATTTTTTTTTTTCATAATAACAAAAGTTGCTTCACAAAAGACGCTCTATCTCTTAAACTAATTGACTTACAGACGTCAAATTTTGACACGAATCATTTGAAGGTTGGTACTATATAAAAATAATATGCATTTAATACTAGCGACGCCATCTATGTGTCAGACCGGGGACTTATCACCCAACCTGTTAATATTATCACAAACAATTCAAATTAAAGTTTTTATTCAACATTTGTATAGAATATTATTAGTTTGTAAGACAATAAAAAGGTTTAAGAAGTAAAAGATGTGAACTGTTGAGCCATCTCAACGAGAGGTTTGCGGCAGCCGACAAACGTTTGCAAGTTGAACATCTTGAAGTTTAACGATGATTACTGCTGTATGTATTTCTGGAGTATGTAAAACTAGTACTGCAGAATTTCACACCTGAGAACTGATAGTACAGCCTAGAGTAACTAAAAAGTGTCTTTTCGTTAGGAGGTTACATTACATTCTCCAGTTACGTTAATCAGATAATACTTTCGTTTGTGTCAACTATTCTTTTGGAATGAGTTTAGGTTGCACCAAACTATGAAAAATATTTTTGTGAAACAGGTCGAAAACCTATGTTGTTAGCACCTATATTACCTGTTTATTTTCATAATTCATTATGATTGTAAATATATAAATAAATAAATAAATAATTAGATAAATAAATACATTTTTGTGAAACAATCTTAGTTTGTATCAAACCTTAAAGGTGTTGCATCGAACTAGAAAAGTTTCCATCGAACGAGTTTTCTCCCTGCTAATTCTCAATTTTTTCTCACCTCTTTCTTGGGAATTTCGCTTGGAATTTTTAATTACCTTGACACGAACTTTAAGTTATTTTCCCCCCATTTTTCAGCATATTTTCCCTAAGGCCAAACCAAATGGCATTTTGCTTAACGGAAATACAATTAATACAACAATTAATGGGAATGTTAGACGGAATGGCGATAACAAACAAGACGAAGAAAATTCTTCATAATTATTTAAATTCATCATTTATTAACGCTCCACAACGTGTTATTAAGCAAATAGTCAAATCATAAATCTTATTATTCTGCTTCCATTTTGTTGGTAGGCCCGCCGTCACAAAGAAAAAACCGCCTTTGAGAATAACAGCAAAAAAAATGGAAAAACGCCAAAAAGAGAATAACCAGCCATGGGCTATCAGGTCTTTACTTTAAAACAAAATCACATCTTACTCTGAAGCTATGGCAAAAACGCTAGAAAAACGTAACATTAAACCATAAAACACCGCACAGCTTCTTCGACCCACTCGCCGTTTGGCTCATAACACTTAACTCCTCATAACCAAAGACCCAATGGATGGTTAGACAAACGAACGGATAGTCTTGAGCGTTTAGTGGGTCCATACGACATGAATGAAACGGAGCAGTCAACTGACTCCGCATATCCAGTCTTTAAGCTACACATATGAGAAACGCTGCCTAAGTGGCGGTAGATGATAATCGTCAAACAATCTTCGAAAAGAGTTAACAAAATGTAAACGTAAACGGCCAGGCTCATTTTTTGTTTTGTCTTAGCCTACACCATCAAAATTAGCCAATATCGCGAGGCAAGCATTACATGAAATGCTTAAAATTTAACGACGGGTGGTATTTAACCCAGACGTACCCACACTCACTTCTTGGTGATTTTTTTTTTTTTTTTTGGGGTACGATAAAAACTACCAATGATATGGAAATTTCAAGAGACCTGTTAAGAAAGGCGTTTTAACAAATAAAATGCGAATTCATATTTTTTGTTGTTTTTTTTTCTAACTCCAAGTACTCAATATTCCCCAAATATGAGCAAGCACAGATCTTGAGATAAAAATAAACGAAAAACGTGACTTTAGATTATTTGAAGGAGGAGGCAATGGAACTAAGTCATTTATGACTTGTCCAGTGAAATATAATTGGGTTCAATCGAGTGTGTATGTATAGGCCAAATGGGAATTTAATGAGCGGTTATTACCTTTAAGGCTTAAAGGAATGTGAGAAATTCGGTTTCATATTTAACTATGAACACTTTCACCGGAAAGCTAAAAATTCCCAAAAATAAACTGGGTTAATTTTATTTCATGACAATTAAATAATTTTAATTTTATTCTAAATCGGCTTTTTATAATACATCCAATTTATCAACCATTTATAAATAAAAGTTACAAAGACCAATTGCCTGTTCATGAAACACAAAATCAATTCGGGACGAATCGTTCGTCTAGATTGAAACTAAAATAACTTTAGATATATTTGCTAGAAAATCCGTGAAACAATTGGGATTCCACAGACTCTGGCTTTCGAATCGTTCGTCTTGAGGCGAACGAAAATTCTACGAACAGGCAGCAAGTCTGGTGATCATTCTGAATAGGATTTAAGAATCTAAGACGGATGGTTAGGCAGTCCATTATTTAAGACTGACTTTGTCTATTGTGATACCAAACGCGGTGAAGTTCTCTCTTATCAATGAGTGCTGCCCGATTCTATGTTTAACTCAATGACAAAGGACCTTCTTTTTATAGCCGAGTTCGAACGGCGTTTCACATTACTGTGAACCACTTCGCCGTTTCACATTACGGTGAAACCACTTTGAGACACTCAGAAATGACATCAGCGGTGTATTATTCTCTCCAATGCTGAATAATGTTTTGGTGTTTGGTCGAATTTGGGATTGAACCCACGACCAGTGTTACCGTTGTGCGACTTTAGTCGCATTTTGCTATTTTTTTGACGACATGCGACTTTTTGTGCGACTTTTTTAAAATATGTAAAATGTGCGACTTTAGTCACATGCGTGCGACTAAAGTCGAACAATAGGGAAGTGCTTAAATTGTAAGCAATTTTTATACGTGGGAATTCATCGCCGTGCGCCTTACGTGAAGCCACCGCAATGGCCCGCCTTGTAGACAAAGGGTCATGGATTCAAACCCAGCTTCGACCAAAGAGCAACATGTGTTTCTACGGTGGATGCTGAATGTTTCAAAGCTTCTCCACCACAATGTGAGACGCCAGAACTCGGCTATAAAAAAGAGTTCACTTTTCAATGACAAGTTGTCATATATACATAGAAGCACTTATAACTAAGGGAGAAGTAAATCACGTATAGTATCACAATGGACACCTAACCTACGATACTTACCCTACACGGTGTTCTGGTTTGTTAAGTCGTTGTTTTGTTGCATACCATTTCAACCACTAGCTCCATTCGAGTACCAACTAATTTTTTATAATTATCAAAAATTTTTACTGGAGTCTTTCGTTTACTCCAAAAAGCCAGCAAAAGAGAGCCACGATGAGACCGAATTTGAAATTTGAGGAATAGATAAGTTACAAGTTTTTGCTAGAAAATTTTTTCCCAGTAAAATCTTGCAAGAGTTAGCGATAAACAAATAATATGTGCAATATATTTTACAGAGTCAATTAGGAGTGTAGTATAAAAAATAAATATTTTTGTTTTTTTAATTGATTTAAATGCTTTTAATTGGCTGATAATAAATTGGCACTTGATGGCGTTCTCGTACATTTCTGCTAATTTTAGGAAAGAGAAAAAATCCATTTTTTAGTTATTGCAAGTTTACGTTTTACTGGATTTTATGATACAATAAGTTGCTAAAATATCTCTTTATGTTAAAGGGCGTGTTCCTTTAGTGTTTTTGTGTCGATTTGTAGAAGATTTTTTGTAATAAAAATATTTCACAAATGTATGCGACTTTTTTATCATTGTTACTTTTTTGTGCGACCTTTTTATGAGTATGCGACTTTTTCAAAATTTCCAACGGTAACACTGCCCACGACCCTTTGGATACAAGGCGGGCATGCTAACCATTGCATCATGGTAGCTCCCCTAAGGGATATTGGCTAAGAATTTTGCTGGAGTCGGAGGTAATCGAATTTCACTCGATTCCCCAGCCCTAATTCTGGGCCCTAATTTAATTTGGGAACTTAAGCAACGTTGGAATGGACACCAAATGAGTTGTGGGGTACTTTTCTTATGCGCTTTACAGACTATCAGTTATTCCGGTCGGAATGTAGGTGTTTGTAAAGAATCTTACAGTGTGTCGGATCGATACGACTTGTCGGCGATGACTAAATAATCGGTAAATGTGTTATCGATCCCATAAACATGCAGCAGTATCGAATATGCCTTCGGACTTAACTTATAATGTGCACAATATATGGGATATGTTCGACACAAGCACTGTCGTCCGGAATAACTGATAGACTGTAAAGCGTATTACACATATAGAACTGAAACAAAATGCAAAAGTCTCAGTTTTATCAATCCTGATACATGGGAATCAAATCATTGACGTTGTTCGATACTTAGTTGTCGTTTACTTGTTTCATAAAAAAGTTTCAGAAAATAACTTAAACAATTTCGGAAATATTCTTCATTATTATTTACTTAAAAATTTAAGTCGTTTCTGAGTTTTTCATGAAAAAATTTGCAAATTAAAAATGAACTAGAATGTATGTAACGAACGGCGTTAATGCGGTATGACTTCAGTCAATTTCCCATCTTCATCATGTCATCAAAATAACCTCTTAAATACTGAGTCATAAATTCCTCTTTATTTACTCCTCTTCGTTTTTCTTCAATCTTTGGCTAGCACTTGTTATAATCCAGGGATTATCCAGAATCTTTCTTAATTACATCCTCTGGCAAATAGATGACATATGTGAAAATGAACTTTCTCAAATTCCTTGATCTTTTGTATGGGAAATCACCAATTGCTGTGAATCAATGATTCATCAGAATTTCGAATAGAATGAAAAAGAATATATAGCCTAAGAAACGTAGCCTTTCGATTTCTACTCAGAAATATTTCAAATATTTTCTCTCTTTACAAAACTATGGCTCATTGGGAAAAATTGCTTCACAGGTAGTTTACTACCAAGTTCAAGGGTGCTGGTTTGGTGATGTGTTGTTATCGCTGACGACCTTTTTTCCAAAGACAGGTTAAACGAAGTGTCATTGTCACCAGTTTTCCCTTTTACGAATTGTGTGGCGATTGTCGTTATTGTCCACTTTATAGGCTCACAACAAAAATATGACAAAGAAAGAAAAAGAAGATGCAACAAGAGTATCACAATCATCATCACCATCAGCTCATCGTAGTCTTAAGCGATTCCAAAGATGTTAAGGTATGGTCTCTAAAAGAAGACAATAACAAAAAACCAGCTAAACCACTCCTGATCTCACTGACCGCCTGTCTGTGTTTTCAATGCGCAACATCCATTGGTCGTCTGTCTGTCCGTAAGAGTCGTATGGTCGATTTGCCTTTAAGTGTAAATCCTAAGACAGTTTCATTTCCTTTCTTTTTCAAATAAAAAACATCTGAAATTCTTTCTTCAACTTCTGGTGCTTCATCATCGGTATCCATGTAGCTTGTTGTTGCTGTTGTTGCTATGAAAAATCCCTAGCTCATCTTCTTGTTTTGCCTCAGTTTTCGCAGGTAAAGGTAAGGTAATCTTGGTCTTTTTACAACATTTTCAACTTCATCAACCTAGATGCTCATATAGAAAAAAAGAAGGGATCTTTTCTTGATGGATAGAGAAAGAATGTTAAAATCTACAGAATTCTACACTGATAAAAATATAATGTTGTATAAATTAATGAAAAATTCCATTGAAGCATAGCTTGCGATTATTAAGGATTCTAAAAATTTATCTCATATTTTTGTATATTTTCTAATGTGAGCAAAATTAAACTCCCTATTTGAATATTACACAATTTTTTATACCCTCCACCATAGGATGGGGGGTATATTAACTTTGTCATTCCGTTTGTAACAAATCGAAATATTGATCTAAGACCCCATAAAGTATATATATTCTGGGTCGTGGTGAAATTCTGAGTCGATCTGAGCATGTCCGTCCGTCCGGCCGTCTGTTGAAATCACGCTAACTTCCGAACGAAACAAGCTATCGACTTGAAACTTGGCAAAAGTAGTTGTTATTGATGTAGGTCGGATGGTATTGCAAATGGGCCATGTCGGTCCACTTTTACGTATAGCCCCCATAGAAACGGACCCCCAAATTTGGCTTGCGATTGCTCTAAGAGGAGCAAATTTCATCCGATCCGGCTGAAATTGGGTACATTGTGTTAGTATATGGTCTCTAACAACCATGCAAAAATTTTTTTGGTAAAAGACCGAAAAGACCAAATCAACGCATCAACGCTGTTTTCCACATGGCATAAAATGTACAGTTATATCTTTGTTTCTACTCATTTTTTTAGCGTTGATTTGGTCTTTTCGGTCTTTTCGGTCTTTTACCACTTTACTTTACCAAAATTATAAGTCCGCTATTTGTTGTTAGATTTTGTTACGTAAGGGCTTATTTTCTTTGTAAAAATGTCAGCTATACGCAAAAAACCAAAATTACTGTTAGCATCGTGTCTTTTATTTTATACACCCTCAAAAAAATCGCTTCTTTAACATATGTTCCAAACATATTTTGCAGGAAGCACATATATTATTGCATACTGCCGAAACATTAATATGTTTGTTTTATGTGAACATATTATATGTTTGGAAGCATTTTGAGCCAAAAATATTATATGCTTGGAAGAATTTTTCCCAAACACGATTGTGCTCATTCCCTAACATACTCGTAATTTTCACTTCCACGAATTTTTTTAGTTATTGGCACCTTTCTCTGTAATACAAATAATGTTGAAGAAATTATTCACTTTTATAAATTTTTTAAATTTTACCTTTCGCCTGCACGGAGAATCGAACCGAGGACCATACAGTTTGTAAGCCAACACACTATCCACTGGGCTACGTAGCTGTTATAGGCACCAGTAGATAATTATCGTTTTAAGTTACATTTATATAGCATAGTTTGCAGCGCCCACGAGCCCATGCAAACATAACATTATTTAACAGAAACATACATTTGTTTGCCACGTGGAGCAGTGGTTAGCATGCCTGTCTTGCATGCAAAGGGTCGTGGGTTCAATCCCTGCTCCGACCGAACATTTTTTTTTTTTTTTTTTTTTTAATTTACACATTTATATTTATACTATATTAATTTTTTTAAATGAAACATCGAAATGTGCATTATTAAAGATTTATAGTCAGTAACAGTGCTTGATATAAACGAAATTGAATGATTTTTGGATAAAATATTATTTTTTATTGCAAAAATAACAATCTTGTAATAAAAAACTGTTTTTGTACAAAACTTTAAAATTTGGAAGGAATTCAAAAACTAACAAAAGAAGAACGTGGAGTCGAGTATAAACATACATACATAATTTTATAATATAAACATAAATTTATTTAGGAGTGAACAGTTTTTTACTAGCATTTACCACCATCGCTCTAAAATTCCTTTTATTTTTCTTTAATAATTCATTTTAAAGAAAATAAACTTTTTAAATTGTTTTAGCTGTAAAAGTCGAACTTAATGCCCGCTTTTATATTTGATGGTGTCCGTCAACTCCTCGTGGACTACTTTTTAATAAAGAGAAACTAAACTTTGTTTTTTTACATTTTACTGTGTAATTTTTCACTATTTCCTCCTTATTTCATTTTACCGTCCCAACTCTAAAAAGAGTATAGTGCCCTTTCGTTATTTTTATGAAGACCCCTGATTTCTTTTAACGAACCGAGAAAAAAATAATGCCAAAATGATAAACAAAACACATGTCCACACATACATAAAATGCTGCTCTCAAGGCGAAAACATAAGCTGTTTGTTTTTCAAATGTCTATTCTCTTGGTTCAGAATGTATATTCTCTTTATTCAAATTAAATAATATTTAGACTTAAACATATCAAATTTTTGGCCTTATCATAAAACAGTTTTCCGAAACAACATACAAGCGGTTTCACAGAAATTGTTCTCTTTTGACTCTTTTGCTGTGTTATATTGATATCTTTCGTCAACTCTCCCGGTTTCCATCTCTATTTCTCTCTATACTCTCTCTGTCGCTTTGAATAAAATATCACAACATATGTATGTTTAGTTGAAATTTGTAAATTTATATATGTTTGTATTCACACATATGATTTTTATGAAACATTCATGCCCCAAACATAATATATTCTAATATATTAACATAGATGTCCCAAACATTTAGTGTTAGTTTAGGAAAATTACATGTTCGCACTTAAATATATTGTGGTTTAAAATCGTGCCCGAAACACATTTTGTTTATATCGGAACATATGAAAAACATATTTTTCTAACAGTGTATGAATTTTTATATGTTTTTTTCTGCCACATTTTTACTAAACAAAACGCCGTTTTGTAACTTTTTTTAAGCCGCCAACATCCAAACTACTTACTACTACTGAGAATGAGTTGTAGACGGCTCAATTTTCTTTAATTTGAGTAGCACTAGGATCAAATAGGTCAAATAAGACGAAAGATATGCTCAAAATTGTAGGTGTACCCCCAAAAATTAACAAAAAAAAATTAAAAAAATTGTATCTCGAAAACCAATCGGCAGAAAATTTTAAAACTCATTTTCGTGTTTAGTAGGTCAAAATCAATAAGAAAAAATATGCTAGAAACAAATCACAGAGAAAATTTTGTTATTTGTTATCTAGTGTAATTATATATAGCCCCCATATAAACCGATCACCAGATTTGACCTCCGGAGCCTTTTGGAAGACCAAAATTCATCTGATTCAGTTGAAATTTGGTACGTGATATTAATATATGGCCTCAAACACCCATGCAAAAATTGGTCGATATCGGTCCATAATTATATATAGGCCCCATATAAACCGATCCCCAGATTTGACCTCCGGAGCATCTTGGAAGAGCAAAATTCTTACCATTCGGTAGAAATTTGGTACGTGATGTTAGTATAGGGTATCCTATCAGTCCATAATAATATATAGCGCCCATATAAACCGATCCCCAGATTTGACCTCCGGTGCCTTTTGTAGAAGCAAAATTCATCCGATCTGGTTGAAATTTGGTACGTGGAGGTAGTATATGATATTTAACAACCATGTGAGTTGAAATTTGTGGATGACAGTTTTTCGTAGAAGTTTCTACGCAATCCATGGTGGTGGGTACATAAGATTCGGCCTGGCCGAACTTACGGCCGTATATACTTTTTTTTTTTTTTTTTTTTTTTTTTAAGAAACCTCATTCACTTTTTATTGGAAAATTATATTAGAACTGTTTTCTTTCAATATTGAATAGCCAAGCCGTAGTAACGAAAACTGCCAAGAGGTTAATTCACAATAGGTATATAAATTGTATAAGTCTGTCATCAGCTGTTTAAATGAATTCGCAATAAGCAAATGAACAAGCAAAATGAAATCTTCAATTGAAAAATCTGTCACCAGCTGTTTAAAAGAAGTCAATTGGTAAATATATAATAAGTTAGTATTAATATTTTATAATCTAATAGAAATACGTCGTGAACGGACGGTGACAAAATGAAATGGAAACGTTCACAAAAAATCAAAACGGAATGTTCACAATTTCGCCCGCGGGCGTTCACGATTTTATGAACTGCATTCGTTTTTCTTTAGCCATGAAAAGTCTTAAAATAATCGTTAGATGTTATTATGGCAACTCCCTCGGTGGCACAATTTGCTAAGGCGACTGTAAACGCGTATGGTTCAGAAAACACAGGTTCGAGTAAGGCTAGCGAAAATCTTTTTTTTAATTTTGTTTTATAAAGTCGTAACCATAACGTTTTCAGATCATGAACGCTGGTTGTTGTTTTGACAACGCATGGTGTCATTTTATCGTTGTCAGATTGACACCGCCTGTTCTCACTTTGACATCACATGTGTGTTGATTCATTTTCATGAACGAATCGTTTTGAAATGAGCACGCCGTGCATGATTTTTTCTATGAGTGTAATAATTTTACTCTACTAGATATGTATAAGCTACTTGTACTGTTCTGGATAGAATACTAGTCCATCGATATTCCAGATGGGTCATAGAAAAGTTGCATATTACATTTGAAATAAAACAAGCCTATGTTTGTTAGTGATATTCTTGGCTTTCGGGACTAACAGCTAAGATTTTTTTCGTGTATAGACACGCAGTTCGCGTGAGTTTTATTTGGTGTGAAAGAGGAAAATACATACTAACATGTGTATTTTATTACCTTTAATGGTTTCACATATAAAATTAGAGTGCAACTTGTTTTTGTGAAAAGAGCTAAAACAGCAACCGTATAGAATTTGAAGTAAGGAAGTTTAAAAGCGAAAAGAAACATTACTTAGGGTTTCATATATAGTTCAGGATTTTTAATGAATATTTATAATGAAAAGTTGGAGAGAGAGGCACATAGGAAAAGAGAATTTGGAATTGATGATGACTTCTTGAATATATTCCAGTGCTTCAGTGTGTATTACTTCAGGTTTGTTAAAAGAATTTATTTCGGCAATTTCGAGTTTAAAGAACACATATCGTAGTATATCCAATTCACCAGTTATTTGAAATAAAGGGTGATTCTTTTGAGGTTAGGATTTTCATGCATTAGTATTTGACAGATCACGTGGGATTTCAGACATGGTGTCAAAGAGAAAGATGCTCAGTATGCTTTGACATTTCATCATGAATAGACTTACTAACGAGCCACAACGTCGAATTTTCAGTGAATGGGCCCTAGAAAAGTTGGCAGAAAATCCGCTTTTTTATCGACAAATTTTATTCAGCGATGAGGCTCATTTCTGGTTGAATGGCTACGTAAATAAGCAAAATTGCCGCATTTGGAGTGAAGAGCAACCAGAAGCCGTTCAAGAACTGCCCATGCATCCCGAAAAATGCACTGTTTGGTGTGGTTTGTACGCTGGTGGAATCATTGGACCGTATTTTTTCAAAGATGCTGTTGGACGCAACGTTACGGTGAATGGCGATCGCTATCGTTCGACGCTAACAAACTTTTTGTTGCCAAAAATGGAAGAACTGAACTTGGTTGACATGTGGTTTCATGCTACATGCCACACAGCTCGCGATTCTATGGCCATTTTGAGGGAAAACTTCGGAGAACAATTCATCTCAAGAAATGGACCGGTAAGTTGGCCACCAAGATCATGCGATTTGACGCCTTTAGACTATTTTTTGTGGGGCTACGTCAAGTCTAAAGTCTACAGAAATAAGCCAGCAACTATTCCAGCTTTGGAAGACAACATTTCCGAAGAAATTCGGGCTATTCCGGCCGAAATGCTCGAAAAAGTTGCCCAAAATTGGACTTTCCGAATGGACCACCTAAGACGCAGCCGCGGTCAACATTTAAATGAAATTATCTTCAAAAAGTAAATGTCATGGACCAATCTAACGTTTCAAATAAAGAACCGATGAGATTTTGCAAATTTTATGCGTTTTTTTTTAAAAAAAAGTTATCAAGCTCTTAACAAATCACCCTTTATTTAACTTTGTTATTCTAATTATATGATAAGGATTGATAGTGAACCGAAAATTTGTAGATGACTTATTGATTGGATTGAATTATATTTGTCCGTTCGTTTTTATACTTCTGATCTGAATATAGCTTCTACCTCAAACCTAAAGGTGAGTACTATGTTCAGTTTACAAGCTGAAAACCACCTTGTTTTCACGGTTACTTTTTGAACCAATTAATTCAAAAATATCAAGTGTTTTGCAATCAATGTCTTCCCACTTTTCCATCCATAACAGGTTGGCTGATAAGTCCCCGGTCTGACACATAGATGGCGTCGCTAGTAGTAAATGTGTAGTATTTTATATAGTACCAATCTTCAAATGATTCGTGTCAAAATTTGACGTCTGTAAGTCAAGCAAAAACTTGGCTTGATAATGAGTTTCCGGACTCTGTCCCAGGAAAATCAACAAAAATTGAATGGTATACAAAATTCAAGCGTGGTGAAATGAGCACTGATGACGGTGAAAGCAGTGGACGCCCGAAAGAGGTGGTTACCGACGAAAACATCAAAAAAATCCACAAAATGATTTTGAATGACCGTAAAATGAAGTTGATCGAGATAGTAGAGGCCTTAAAGATATCAAAGGAACGTGTTGGTCATATCATTCATCAATATTTGGATATGCGGAAGCTCTGTGCAAAATGGGTGCCGAGCGAGCTCACATTTGACCAAAAATAACAAAGTGTTGATGATTCTGAGCAGAGTTTGCAGCTGTTAACTCGTAATACACCCGAGTTTTTCCGTCGATATGTGACAATAGATGAAACATGGCTCCATCACTACACCCTGAGTCCAATCGACAGTCGGCTGAGTGGACAGCGACCGGTGAACCGTCTCCGAAGCGTGGAAAGACTCAAAAGTCCGCTGGCAAAGTAATGGCCTCTGTTTTTAGGGTAGAGCATGGAATAGTTTCTATCGATTATCTTGAGAAGGGAAAACAAATCAACAGTGACTATTATATGGCGTTATTGGAGCGTTTGAACGTCGAAATTGTGGCAAAACGGCCCCATATGAAGACGAAAAAGGTGTTGTTCCACCAAGACAACGCACCGTGCCACAAGTCATTGAGAACGATGGGAAAAATTCATGAATTGGGCTTCGAATTGCTTCCCCACCCACCGTATTCTGCAGATCTGGCCCCCAGCGACTTTTTCTTGTTCTCAGACCTCAAAAGGATGCTCGCAGGGAAAAAATTTGGCTGCAATGAAGAGGTGATCGCCGAAACTGAGGTCTATTTTGAGGCAAAGCCGAAGTAGTACTACCAAAATGGTATCAAAAAATTGGAAGGTCGTTATAGTCGTTGTATCGCTCTTGAAGGGAACTATGTTGAATAATAAAAACGAATTTTGACAAAAAATGTGTTTTTTCTTTGTTAGACCGGGGACTTATCAGCCAACCTGTTAATTTTACAAGATTTGATAAAAATATATCGTCGTCATACATATTTTTGATGCATATGGTCCACAAATTTCCACTATCTATTTGAGACTCCATATTAAACAATTTTCGTTCACCACAATTGTATTCTACATAAGTCTACACCTTCCCAGCTCGTGTCTTCAGCAAATTCCCATACAATCCTTGGTGTAAAAAATGTACGATCCAGGCCAAATGAATTGTCGTAGAGTTTACTTCAGTTTTTTACTTTTCTCATAATAGCTAAATAAACTCGAAACTCAAATTTAAATCAGCTATACAGTTCATTTACCTTAAGTTTCAACCAACGGACACATGCGCACTCTTTTCCAAAACTGAACAATTTAAAAATATTTACCTAAAATCTTGATAACATCAAATGATGTAAATAACCATAAACCCAAATAAAGAAGATAGAAGAGCAGTTAATTTATTTTTCGGCTTTTCATAACAACCTTATTCACATGTGTTTGTTTAAATTAACAAATAAATGTCAATTTTGAGTAAATAAGTCAAACATGAATAAATCGGGCAAAACCATAAGCACCAGAAAAGAAATTTGTTTTTGTCTTAAATCACAGTGGTGTCTTATCAAATGTAAAAAATAAATATTTAATTATTTGAAGAGATAAGATTTTGGAAAAACGAAAATCTATAAAAACCAGGCAAGTTTGGTGGGAAATTAAAAGAATGAAGATCCAAGAAATTGTTATTATATATAATTTTACAAAGTACCATACCCATATAAAATGCAATGTGGAATCACTTTGAACCATTATTTATTCGGGTATAAACACATTTAAAATAAAGTTATATATACCGGTTTCTCTAGAGTGAGAGATCGTTAAAAGTCATTTACGGAATATCAAATATTATCCCAGAAATGAGACTTATTGCTTATTTGTTGCACATTTAAGTGATTTTCCCAAATTTTATAAAAAAAATATTTATATAGGGCCAGATGATAATACCGCCTTAAAGCACAAAACTTTATTTTAATACTGAACCATTTGTATATTTTTTATCCTCAGTATCTAAAACAATTTTTTCAAAGCTTATTGTTTTGTCTATAAAATACCCATTTACTAGACATAATTCTCCTTTTTTAATTGAATTTTAAACAATATTCAATTAATAATTTAATTGGTTTAACAAAATTTTTAATTGAAACAAAAATCAAATACAAAAATTAATTGTATCACCCGAGTAAAAAATGAGAGATCTCATTTGATACAATTAGATATGAGTAAATCCGAAAATGGTAAGATCTAATCATATCTAATTACGACTTAGATGAAACATGGCCTAGATCTAATGTCTTACATCTGATATTATATCTAATTCTGTCTAATCATATATAGGTAAATCTGTTTAGATCTAAAGCGGCCAATTTTGAGATCTAATCATATCTAATTAGATCCAACAATTTTTACACGGGCAATTAATTTTTTAATTGGAACAATTATATTTTTAATTGACTTTGGTAATTGATACTATCATTTCTGTGATTGAGAATATTTCAATTAAAAATTAATTGGATCAAAAATTTTTTTTCTGTGAAAATATATAGGATAGATATAATTTTATCTAAGATATTAGATCTTGACCAATATTAAGATCTCATCAGATCTAATTCCATAGTAATTGGGTGTGCTTAGATCCTACCATCTTTGGGATCTAATCTTATCTAATCATATCAAATTAGATCCCTCAATTTTTACTCGGGTTAGTAGCACTTGTGATTAATGTAGGTAACATTATAATTTGTTTTGATTTTATTTGCCTTATTTCTAGGTTTCACAGGTATTTTATGAGTTACAACTCTCCAATCCGTCCGTCCATCCGTTTGGCATGGTGGCCGGTGTTTTCGGCATTTCCCTCTTATGTTGTGTATGTATGTCTGCTTTTTTTGTATTATTGCTCTCCTTTTAGTCCAGTGGCCACATTCGTATAATTCCAAAAACTTGCGTGTTCATTAATGCCGATCTTTTTTCATGTGTGAATATTTTGAAAACCAGAAAAAAACACTCTTGAATGATTTCACACAAAAACGAAAAATGAGACTAGTTGGAAAACAAAACGAGCTTTATCGTATATTTGGGTAAAACGTCTACATTTTTTGTTTTTGCTTGGAATAACGTGAGTCTGTAATTATTACTATTCAGTTGCTGCTGCAACCAGCAGTTCATATCTTCAAAATTAATAACAAAAAAAAAGCGAGAAAAAATTAAAAGTGTGGCTAACAACAAGTCATATTGGACATAATAGCTTTATGGGGCGGGTGACGGACGGACGAAAGAATGGACAGACATTATCAAAATAAATAGTTGGCCTTTGATCAAGTAGTCTTTTTGATTTTACACCATTTTAAGTGAGAAGAACTGATGACATTCTGGAATATATACCACGAAAGTAATAAGAGGGTTAGCATCTTGAATGGAGAGGGCCCTACTAACAATTTTGAAAAAATATTTTTAAGATTGGTCCCCCACACTACCGTGGAGCCACGTTGGGGCAATGGTTAGCATGCCCGCCTTATATACAAAGGGTTATGTGTTCAAGCCCATTTTCGACCAAACACCAAAAGGTTCTTCAGCGTTTGATTATACCCCTCTCAGTAATGCTGGTAAAATTTCTGAATGTTTAAAAGATTCTCTTGCAATGTGGAATACCGTTCGGACTTGCCTATAAAAAGGAGGTTCCTTGTCATTGAGCTTAACATAGAATAGGGCAGCACTAAGTGATAAGAGACCATTGTGGTATCAAACTGAACTGAATAGTCTGAGCCTGAAATATTGGGCTGCCACTATACCTAGCCTAAATAGAAAGTGTAAAAGCAGGGCAGGTGTAAAGGACTGCAGTCCATTCCTTTAATTCAACCTTCATATGTTCTATATCTTCTTTAATTTCTTCTTCTGTATTTTTTCTAGCACATAGAGTCAGGCTAATGGTTCTGGCACTCCTGGCATTCTTACAATCCAATTTTCACCATGTTGCGAGTAATCGTCGGCGGTTTTCGTCTTGCTCCTCTCAACACACTGTGTTAAAGCTCGGACTTTAGTCTGCGGACTTTAGTATTTGCTTGGAATATGAGTGCGTAGAAACCATCGGCCATTACAGCGGCGCTTGAGCTCCGGTGGTCAATCGAAGGTGTACATTTTGCAGCTGATTTTTCTTATCAAGTAAGTAAATCCGATAATTTTATCTGTTCACAAACTCTTCAATTTGGAATATGGCAAAGTTTAAATATTTTTTATTTTATTTGAAAATGGTGTAATAGCCTTTCGGCCATGTTTACAAATGCCGTCTATATTGTCGACGAAGTCCCATGTGAATTACTATGATGAATTACGGAAGTTCTATTGTCTAGCACTTCATCTTACATAGACCACTAGCCAACATACAGTCCGTCTGCCTTTTTTTTTTTTTTTGTTTTTGGCCTCATTCCCTGGTAGTCAGTTAGATATGTGGTGAAGTGTTAAGTGGGACCACCAAGTGTTACAGTTGTAAATGGTATGATAATTTGATAAAATGTTCAGTGGAGCGCATATGTACAGCCACAATGAGAGAAATTTTATGCTCGACTTGAAATAAATGAAAAATGGACAAACAAAATGTTCTAAAGACAAAACGAATTCTAATGCAAAGATAACATAGAAGCCTGGTGTTGGGATGCAACTTCGTATACAAGATAATTGATTGAATAAACAAAATTCCAGAGAATTCATTCAAGACTTCCTTGAAACTATTCAATAATAAGAGTAGCATCTATGGAGCGATATATACAAAGTCTACTTTTTCCCAAAGCCAGAGCATTTTTGGAGGAAATTCATTATTTTAGTGATACTGATCGTTATACAAAGTAATGAATTCTTCGATGGGTCCTTATGAGGACAACTTTTATAAGAAATGTTTTTGTTTGTTTTTTTTTATTATTTTTTAATAATTAAAAGACTCCAATAAATTAAAAAAAATAATTTTGTATTGCCCCAATTACGAATATACCAGAATTGCGTACTTCATTGAATCGTAAATATTCTGATCTACAATAACAGGCTATGGTTATTGTTCTTTTCAAAGACAATTAAAGAAGAAGACATGAATTGGGCTTTGATAGTGTTAGTGCTAAGAACCAGAGATTAGCCCCATACTTGTAGGAAAAGCGCTTCGAACTTACTGGTTTGATACAGACAATTTTTATTTTGCTATTTTCTCAATAGTTCCTGCAAATTTCTGTGTCGTTTGCACTAAATTATTAATTAAATGTTTCATGAAGTGTTTTCGTTCTTTTAAAAGTTAAACAAATTGCTAAAATAAGAGAATTAAGTTTTGTTACGAATGCAAAATGAAAAGAGAAACCGAAAAAAAGTTGCAACTTCTCATCGAACATGTATGGGGCTAATCTCTGGTTCTTGAGAAAAAAGAATAACAACATGCCCAATTCATGTCTTCTTCTTTAATTGTCTTTGGTTCTTTTGCTCTTTAGGTTTGTCATTTTCTACGTGTTTGTTTATTTTCCATTTTCGTCTTCTTTCGACATTGTTCTTTCTATTCTTCTATTGTAGTTTCAATCAAATCGAGACATAACGGTATCAAAAATCCAACAATCATTGACGGCAACCTCTTTAAACCACCAACAATGAAGAGCAAGTCCCAAAAGCTGGGCATTCTTGCCACTGGTTTTCCATTGATTTAGCCATTTTTGGTTAGGCCAACGCAAAAATGTTGTCCACCGAGTCCTGGTTTTTATATTTTAGGCCATAGCAGATACATTCTAGGCAACTTCAATTGCTGTCTGTCTGTCTGTCTGCTTGCCAGCCTGCTAGCTTGCCTAAAGCTGTCATTGTGGCTTCTATCATCGTTCATTTCTGCTTAGCCACGGAAAAAGTCCAACTTCAACTTCATCTCTTCTTAGATTCATTCCAAAACCCCAAATCAATTGTAGCAAGTTGGCCATAATAAAAGAGGAGACGAAGTTATCAGGTTTGTGGCGCAACAAAATGTTGGCAACTTGTGCGCCGACTCCCATGTTGGTTGGTGGTCAAACTGATCTTTTCCTTAATTGTCAGGTTGTTGTTAGCTACTTTTGCCTGTTTGATGATTGTTGGTAAGATGTCTTTCTTGGATATTTGCTGTTTGTTTTTTTTTGTTGGAGATTGGAAAAGTCTTGAAAGGGTGAAACCAACAATTGAATAATGATCTTAAAGTGATGTTGAATTTATTTTTGTATTGGAAAAGGATAGTTTTAGTAGTATGATGAAATTCAATTGATTAATTTATATCATTATATACACAAATAAATTACAATTTTATCAGAGACACTTAAAAGTGTCTTTGGTGGTAACCTTGTTTAAAAGTGAACTGTATACACGCAAGCCTTCAAGACATTGTCGGCTCATGCGAGTCCAAAAGCATATAACCATCTATACCAATTTCGATTAATTGATTAGGCAAGCAACTTACTGAATATATGAGTACTAAGCCCTCTACTAAGTACTAAGCCCAAAAAAAGAACAACTACTTTAGAATATTGGTTGAAATAACATTGACCTATATATCCACGGCAAATTGGAATATTGTTTCTTATTATATAGTTAACGTCTCCGTCTTCCTCAGAAGATCTGACATACACTGTCGATGAAAATTTGTATAACGTTTGATTCCATCCATATGCCCACTTATTTTTAGTTCGCGAAATACAGCTCGGAGTTCGTCTTACAAGTTCAGAAAAATATCAACATCGTGCATTTTATTTCTTAAAGGATCATTTCTTATTTCTCCATAGACATCTTGAACTCAATTGAACCAAAACTCCAATCAGAACAAAGTCATGATGTTCATGACATATTTTTCACAACTTATATTGCATGTGCCACCTCCCTCCCTCGCATATTACCATTGATTTATTTTTCCATAGTTTTGCAAATGCCACCAATTATCTGGCTCAAATCTAGAATAAATATTTTAACACATTTTCCATGAAAAGCAGCTGAAATACGCATCAGAGATGCTGTCATTGAGATAACTAAACGACCCAGATGTCTGGTGCTGTAAAAAATTCGAATGGCAACGATTAAAAAGCTTTGAATTGCAAATTACACACAAAATGGAACGAAAAAGAAATCACACCAAAACATGGACATTTGGAAAACAATTTTCTCATTTTCCATGAATACAATAATCCAGCAGAGGCTTTAGGATCATTTAATCATTTGTCAGTTAGAAGAGGAATTGATACGGCTCTTGCCACTGCTCGGGTGGAATTAATAAACAATGTCATGACTCCATTTACCATGCACTAGCAACCAGAGAGCCCTGGACTCACAGAAACAGAGCAAATTATTCCATTAAACTTCACCCAGTTTTTTTTTTTGTTTTGGCTAGCAATGAGAGAACCAATGTAACTTGCCACCAATGCAACTTGCAGTTCCAAAGTGCAATGTTACCATTATTTGCATACAATTTTTCCCCTCTCTTGTTATCGAAACGAGCTCAAACCAAGAGTACCACAAAGGAAAAAGCTTCCTTATAGCCAACCACTGGTGGTTTTCAATATGGACAACTTTGTACTGTGGAAGAGAGTTTCCAGAGGATTGATAGACTTTGATGGTAACATTGGCAACAAGTACTAGCAATAATAAAATGAAATTATTGCTGGGAGAATTGGTAATTTCATAGTTGGCCAACGTGATGGTGATAAAGTGCAATAACATGTTTTAGTTTAGAGATTTTCCATGGTTATTTTCCACGATAGACTAGATCAAATAAACTCAATTGCCTCCAATTTTAAAGTGAATCACAGATAGAGGTGAACAAAAGAAAATATGAGAATATTTTTTCGAATAGAAAGATAATTGGTACTCAATTTATTAGGAGAAAGTAGCTCAAATCGTGAAAAATTGATTGATTGATTTGCCAAGTGATGATCAATGGATTGCGATAGCGATATGCCAGTATTTATCATAATCATAGAGTACGAAACAAACTTTGTTCAATTATATATTCTTAAAGAATTTGCAAAAATAAATATAGACCGATAATATAGTTGATAATACACGTTGTTATATTATCATAAAAATACAACTACAACAAATAAATACTTTCATGTTTATTCTTTCAGTTTCTGCGTCGAAAACCAGCTTATATACACGGTTGATTTTCTTAATCCATTAACTCTCCAAAGTCAAAATATTAAGCAATCAATGAGTTTGAACTTTTACCAAAGGAGTTTTGAAAGATTTTAGATTGGGGCGCATTTCCTTGGTAGCTTCGTAATGTTAGATCTTCCATTAGTCCTTTTTGTCCTTTGATATGAGTTTGCAGATTAACTGAGCAATATGAAAATATCCATGTTTAATGTATGTGTCAGTCATCTCATTGAGAGATTTTCGGTGGTCGATTTTCAAATTGAAGAATACAGAGTTCCAAGATTTGTTTGCAGTTTCTTTTTGGGGTATTTGGAATTTTATATCCCAGCTAATATACCATCTGTATCATTGAGTTTTTGCTAGAAAAACCAAAACCTTTTTGTTCATAATGAATGCAGCAATCTGTGAATAATGTAAGTAACAAGTATTACTACTGGGAATTAGCATTTCAAACTTGTTCACAATGAGAGGTGCTGCCAGAGTATGTAGTGCTAAAGTATAGTCCTCTGTTGTTAGCAGGACTCATAATATTTTAACGGTCGTACTGTGCCGATTCTCCTCTTCGGTCCGTAAGGACACCTCTCGTAGTATTAAAGTGGATTTACATAGAGACAATTAATTGCTTTAATTCCGCGCGTAGTCCATTGATTTTTGCTATTAGACCTACTGTGAGCGACTCATTTCTTTCAAAGACAAACAAAACAACTTTTTAATCAATGCTATAAGTATGCAATTCCACCTTAACTACTGCACTCTGTCTAGCTAATCTATCTGAAGACAACAAATGCAATATGACTTTCAGAGCATATGCAGCTGTTTTACAAAGGCCTTCTAAGATACTAAAATAAGCTATTTGCAATAATCATAGCTATAATGAATGAGCCGGACATTTCCTCAGCAAGTACATAGGTTATGAAAGGGTTAAAGGTTTTAGTACTCAGTTTTCGCCTTTTTTATACCCTTCACCACTACTGTGGTACAGGGTATAATAAGTTTGTGCATTTGTATGTAACGCCAAGAAGGAAAAGTCTGAGAGACATCGTTTAGTATACCGATCGTCTTAGAATTAAATTCTGAGTCGATTTAGCGATGTCCGTCTGTCTGTCTGTCTGTTGATGTATTTTTGTGTGCAAAGTACAGCTCGCAGTTTTAGTCCGATTGTCCTAAAATTTGGTATGGGGTCCTGTTTCGGCTCAAACACGATCCCTATTGATTTTGGAAAAAATCGGTTCAGATTTAGATATAGCTGCCATATATATTTTTCACCGATCTGGTCATAATTGGCATGTATATCAACCGATCTTCCTCAAATTCCGTACATCCCAATATTTTATGAGTCTCGAAAAACTTGCAAAGTATCATCCAAATCGGTTCAGATTTAGATATAGCTCCCATATATAGCTTTCGCCTGATTTACACTCCTTTGTCCACAGAGGCCAATTTTTTGCTCCGATTTAGTTGAAATTTTGCACAGGGAGTAGAATTAGCATTGTTACTATGCGTGCCAAATTTGGTGGAAATCGGTTCAGATTTAGATATAGCTCCCATATATAGCTTTCGCCCGATTTACACTCATATGACCACAGAGGCCAATCTTTTACTCCGATTTAATTGAAATTTTGCGCAGGGAGTAGAATAAGCATTGTAGCTAAGCGTGCCAAATTTGGTTGACATCGGTTCAGATTTAGATATATCTCCCATATATAGCTTTCGCCCGATTTACACTCATATGACCACAGAGGCTAATTTTTTGCTCCGATTTAGTTGAAATTTTGCACAGGGAGTAGAATTAGCATTGTTGCTATGCGTGCCAAATTTGGTTGAAATCGGTTCAGATTTAGATATAGCTCCCATATATATTTTTTTCTGATTTCGACAAAAATTGTCAAAATACCAACATTTTCCTTGTAAAATCGCCACTGCTTAGTCGAATAGTTGAAAAATGACCCTAATTTTCTTAAACTTCTAATACATATATATCGAGCGATAAATCATAAATAAAGTTTTGCGAAATTTCCTTAAAATTGCTTCAGATTTATATGTTTCCCCTATTTTTTTACTAACATTGTGTTCCACCCTACACGCAGAGAAGAAACATGATTGCCACAATCATATTCGAAGAGCAAAATAATATGATAGCAGCTATTTTTGCGGCGACCATGTAACATTTTAACCTGCAACCATGTTGGCTCAGTGAACATGGTTCTAAGAAAAATACAATTGTCCTCATCTAAAATGTTATTATATTGATAAAAAGAATTTTGTTTCCATTAAAAGACAATGGTCACGATCTAAAATGTTATGTTATTCGTCAAAAATGTTTTTCTTCTAGTTAAAAGAACATGGTCACAACCAAAAATGTTTTGATTTTTATGAAAAAACTTTTTTCGTCGTCGAAAAAAGGACGCCACTTGAGAAAAGAAAACACAAAATCAACTTTATTTATTTGTTTTTATTTATTTATAAACTAATTCATTGTTTATTTGTATTTATAATGTCGTGCAAGCAAACTTCACATATTTTTACACACTCTAGTTTGGTTCAATTTCAACAATAAGTAATCATTCCATATTTACTTCGTGCCCATCAAATGTACAAACGCAGACATCATGTAACTGCAAATAAAAATAAATTATACCATATATCAAAATGCAGAACAAAAACCAGGTATATTTTTTTCAATTACACTTTTCTTTTTTGTATTCACATAAAACCACGTGCCATTTCTGAATAAATAAATTAACACAAAACACAATAATTCCGTATTCTCCGTCCATTCCAAGAAACAATCAACACACGACTGACGCGCAAAATGAAAATCGTGTGTACCTGCTCAATGTTTTTATAAAATTCTTGTCGCTGCAAAAAAATTAAAAAATTAAATGGTCACGAAAACAATGTACATGGTCTTTATGGCCATGTAATGGTTGTAGACATGTCTATACGTAAACTATAAAAATATTTTTTTCTCTGCAAAAAAGTCAAAAAATTGAATGGTCAGATACATGATTTTCCTGACCATATAATGGTCTCACATTCTATCATTTAAATAATAGAACATGTTTGCGGCATTTGAGAACCATTTAAATGCTTATTACCAACATTTATTTTTACAAAGACAAAATACATGGTTTTCGCGACAATTACATACTCTAAATAAGCATTAAATGGATGCGGCAACCATGTCCAAACATGTTTTTTCTGTGCGTGTAGTGCATTAGCCAACTTAAATTTTAAGTCTATAGATTTTGTAGAAGTCTATCAAATTCTGTCCAGATCGAGTGATATTTAAATTTATGTATTTGGGACAAACCGTTATATATAGCCCCCAACACATTTGACAGATGTGATATGGTATCGAAAATTTAGATCTACAAAGTGGTGAGGGTATAATATAGTCGGCCCCGCCCGACTTTAGACTTTCCTTACTTGTTTTAATATTGAGGATAAAAATTATTTCCATGCCCTGAAAAAAGCTTGCCTGGTTCTCTTTTTTATTTATAACAATGTAAATTTAGTACTAAATTTATAAGATTTGTATCTTGTTGTACTGAAAATCTAAATGAAATCAAAGAATTTGTCTTTATACCAATTCAAAACATTTTCTAAAATTCGAGTTTTGTGTACTAGTAAAAAAAATGATTTCGTTTTCTGTTTTTTTTTTATTAAAAATCACCCTTTAGAAATTTTTAGCATCATCATAGGTCATTTCCAAGTCAAGAGTCCCTCTGTACTCTCTCTCTACTTTTAGCCAGTAAAAACCTCTGACAGCCAGCTGTTTCATACCAATGGTTTATATTTAATTCTTCCGAGCAGGCCTGGAAACACTGTTTATGGTACTGATCCATGGTTTATATTTAATTCTTCTGAGCAGGCTTGGAAACACTGTTTATGGTACTGATACATCAATGGTTTATATTTAATTCTTCTGAGCAGGCCTGGAAACACTGTTTATGGTATTGATCTAAAGTAAAAGCAAAAAATCCTCCATTGCCCAAACGTCCCTAATTACCAACCTTTGAATATTTACCTGCTAAATAAACTAATTTCCATTAGATCTTAAATTAGGGCTTGCTTGCATTCTACGATTATAATTCAAAGTGTACGATTAACTCTTCCAATACTCCAAAAATCATCGATTTTTTGATCAGTCAAACATATGTATATTTACAGGTGTGGATAATATAGCTTTTTTTAAATGAAAGGTTTTTTAATTTAAACATAAAGTACTATGAACTATTTAATACATACGTGACTTGAATATTTTATTTAATTAAAAATCAATTAAAATTTTCAAAATAATAAATTTGATTATTTGTATTCCTATCACAGTATTTTTAGAAATTTAAAAAAATTTTAATGGTGTTTTCTGGCCTGGGAATTAATGTTATTAGGCATCATTAATATATGAGTGTGTAATATTGTTTATATTTATTCAGTGACAGTGAAATCTAATATTGCAAAATATTGTTCGATGAAGATCATGCTATTGCCTCTCTCTCTACGTCGTCACAAGATAAAAGTCACAATTTTAAGTTAATCTTCAAGAAATTTTGATCCAAATATAGATTTTTTCCTTCATTTCCTTAATGAGATTTTCTAAAGAATTTCACTGTTATGGGTCACTGTAGTACACCCTTTAGAATAAACAAACGTTAATTCTCCTCTTCATGCAATATATCTTCTTTTTTCTTTATTTTTTCTCTAACACTGCCAACTCTCCCTCTCTCTCTCCCATCAGATGTTTATTGTCACTTGTCTTCCTAGTTCATCAAGATGTCATTTATTCAGATATTTTGATTTGACAATTCGCCACTGTATTTGAGTCAAGTTCCGTTAATTTGTTTATGGGTAAATAAATGATTTAGCCATCGCACAATAATATAATAATAATGTTAATAACAATAACATAACAAAATGTTAAAAAAATTAACATACCAAAACAATATTTTTTTCTGCTGGCGGCCGGTTGTTCGTTGTTATTGCTGTTGTCGTCACAGTTATTCATTCATTCATAAAATCTTTTTTCCAATATCCACTGAATGGCTAGAGTGCGCTCACCCGCTCACACAGCCTAGTGAGAATTGATGTGAGAACACGTACAACATACACACTCTCACTAACTGCCTTGTATATGCACAAGATATTACGCTTGTGTGTGGGTGTTTGTTTCACCGTGTATTTCTTGTTCTCACTAGCTGATGATATTGGGGAATTTTTATTATAAACAAATTCCGAAACATAAATAAACAAATATGTAAATAAAAAACAAAACTAATATGAACAACCGTTGATCGAGTGACGACGAATGATCGAACTAGGAACAAACAAGAATAATAATAAAAAATAAATAACAAAAACAAGGCAAGAAAAAGAAGAAATAAAACAGATTGAACAGCAGCAAGAGATGATCACGTTTTTAACACAATTTTAGGATAACAACATTATAGTGTTTAATTTACTCTATTAGAACAAACTTTTAATGGCCTTTTAACATTTTCCGGTCAACACACACTAATTTGTGATGTTATAAAATAATTTTCCCCGTTTATAGAGCCATATGCAATTCTTAAATTCTACTTTTGTTGTATTTATTTATTTTTCTTCAATTATTAACCGGATATTCGAGGAAATTTTTGCACATTGATGAAACTTTCTTATATCCAATCACTCACTCACTTTATAGTTTTCTATCTTTTATAATCACTTTCTTTATGTTGGGGTTTGGTTTTTATGCATTTTTTTTTTATTGCAAATAAATATTTCGTTCTTCCTTTTGCCTGTCTTCCCAGCTGTTTAATGGCTTTTTACGTAAAATATTTTTTCTTTCGTTTAACCGTAAACCAACTTTTAACGTCTTAACACCGAGAGTGTATGTTGTAAACTGATTTTTGTCGCCGTCAATGTGTTTGCCCGGCTTAGCGGCGTAAAGATTGTACATACTTGCTCTGTACATTCTCTCTTTCTCTCTCGCTCGGATGTTCTCTGATCAACAAATCATTCCCATTGCATTGGATATGTAGCAACAACAACAACGAATATCGAACAAAGCATGATGAAAAGTGCGTGGTGGGCATATGAGCGATGTTGTGCACAATGGCCTGAAACAGGACTGAACACTTGTAAATTGGAAATTTCGATTTTTAACACCAAAATCTCTTTAACCCTAGCTCTGGCACTATTTTGCAAATGTAAATATTTTATAATATAGAAAAACTTGATGCCAGAGCTAGGGTTAAACATCTCAAATGTTCATAATAGAAAAAAGTGAGATTTCATCGTTTGCGGATTTTACGGCTTTTGTTTACCATGGACCATGGACCATGGACTTCCACTTTCTCTTCTAAGGGCTTTTCTATTGCGCTTTGGTCCGATTTGCACACGGAGAGTCTGGTTTTTAATTTCGTATGTGTAAAGGGTGATACGGTCAAAATTTGGTCAAGGGAAAATGCGTGTAAATCGGTGAAATCGTTTATTTAAAATATCAAATTAAATTTCTTTTTCAAGTTCAATTAGTATAAAATTCAGGAAAAATATTCAGTTAGGTTTTCGCTTTTCCAAATCCGAATTGCCGGGCCTCACGCTTGACACCTGCCATCAGATTTTGTACAGCCACCTTCTTCGCCGTAGAAAGCCAGTTTGCCTTGAACTGCTGCTCGTCCTTAGCAGTTTTTTGGTCTTCTTTAGGTTCCGCTTGACAATAGCCCAGTATTTCTCAATTGGGCGGAGCTCTGGCGTGTTGGGAGGGTTCTTGTCCTTGGGAACCACCTGCACGTTGTTGGCGGCGTAACACTCCATGGCCTTTTTACCGTAATGGCAAGATGCCAAATCCGGCCAAAACAGTACGGAACAACCGTGTTTCTTCAGGAAAGGCAGCAGACGTTTATTCAAACACTCTTTCACGTAAATTTCTTGGTTGACAGTCCCGGAAGCTATGAAAATGCTGCTTTTCAAGCCACAGGTACAGATGGCTTGCCAAACCAGCTATTTCTTTGCGAACTTTGACAGTTTTATGTGCTTGAAAATATCTGCTACCTTTCCCCTTCCTTTTGCCGTATAAAACTCCTGTCCCGGAAGCTGCTTGTAGTCGGCTTTGACGTAGGTTTCGTCGTCCATTACCACGCAGTTGAACTTCGTCAGCATCGTCGTGAACAGCCTCCGGGATCGCGCTTTGGTCGTCATATTTTGTTTATCTTCGCGATTTGTAAGTCGATAGTCCGGCTCGTTTTTTGGCTCGATGCACGGTTGTAGACGATACACAAAGCTTATTTGCGGCATCTCGGAGAGAGAGGTTAGGGTTTCGCTTGAAACTATCGGCAACTCTCTTTGTCGTCTCAGCGGCTTCCGGTTTTCGATTTCCCCCCGATCCAGACTTCCTGGCTGTCGACAAACGTTACCCAAACACTTTAATTACATTTGTAACGGTTGATTTGGCAACTTTTAGCGATTTTGCCAGCTTTGCGTGCGAGTAGCTCGGATTTTCGCGATGCGCGAGCAAAATTTTGATACGCTGCTCTTCTTGCTTGGATGGCATTTTGACAACTGAAGAGTGAATTCCAAAATCAAAATAGGAGCAACATTCTACACATACACACACCTTCAAAATGAGGGGTGTTCAGGTTTTTTAAATGCAAAATTGAAAGAAATACGTCAAGTTTATATTGACCATATCACCCATTTAGTACTGTGTGAAATATTTATGTATTTATTCTCAATTAATGTGTAGGACAATTTTCATCCAGATTTTGTAACAATTTAAGATAAATAAATTCGTGTTTTCGTTCGTTCGAGGTCGTTTTTATATATTTTATTTATTTTACCCAATATTTCGGGATTGGGAAAAATAAATAAAATATTTAAAGACCTCGAGCTTGAAAAAAAAGATGAATTTATTATTCTAACAAAAAGGTCGACCAAAAATCAAATAAAAAACTAATAATTTAAGATAAATATATTTGTTATGCATGTTAAGTTTTGTTTATTAAAACAATTATCGCGTTTAACCGTAAAACACTAATTTCATCACTAAATTATGTTTTTAAAATATAAAAAAAAACGAATGAGATATGTGGGTTGCCAGACTAAAAAAATACATTAGAGCTAACATAGCAGAGCGGTTATTTTTTATTCTTTCAAAATCTAATATAGACGATTCGTTTGTCTACAATGAATTTGAAATAACTGAAGATGTTTTTGCGTCAATACTCCAAATACTTTTTTTCTTTGTGGTCTGGGACTACAAAATGTCATCATTGTTTGAATATAATTTATAAAAAAATATATACTTACCATACCATCTACTGCTTCAGTGTGGAATTTCTTGTCGTTGAAATAAATGAATAATTAAAACAATTTGTCATTTTTTTTTTGTTATATTTAGAAAACAGTTTTTTTATTTCTTATTTTCCTTGTTTTTCTTCATCATTTCTTTTTTCAATAATTTAGTTAATGTTATTCATAAAGTGTGTATTTTTTTTTTTTAATAATTTACAATATGTATTTTGTTACTATGATTTTGTTTAGCATAAATTTTGTTGTTGTAGATTTTTTCTTGAAATATTTTGTTGCAGTACATTTTAGTGAATTTGATGTAAAATGAATTAATATGCATAAAATTGCCTAAAATGCTTTTAATTTTTGTTCGAATTTGAATGTTTCTCAAAAGTGGGTGGGGGTCGGTGGAGGACAGTGGAATAGGCGGAATCAGAGGCGTGGATCTAAGAATAAAATAGGCGGGCCTAATTGTGGCAGATAAAAGTGATAATTATATTGGTATCTTGAAATACATTTTGTTTTGGTGTTGAAATGTTTATTTTGGGTGATTGTTAGAGTTCTTTCCCCGAAGGAATAAAAAACTGCATCTATTTATATGATTTTTTCCTATATATTTGTTTTTGTATTTTTCTTTTTTATTTTTCTTTAATATTAAATGAAGGTGTACTCAAAAACTAGTGGTAATGATTATTTGTAGATAGCTGTTACTTGTTTTTGTTAATAGTTATAGTTTATGTGTTTAGCTTTGTTTATTGTAAAATATTCTTTTGTTGTTGTTGTTCGGTATAAGATGATTTGGTTCTTTTGGTTGTTTTCGACATTCTTATTGTATGTTTATTTTGAAGAAGAGCCGAAATAGTGTTGAATGAGTCTCAAAAGCCATTTTTAATACTGAAATCATTTGATGCCATGTCTCTATTAGTTTTAAAATAATTTCTAAAAATTTGCGTTAATATCGTAATAGAAAATGATTTCAGTCTTAGGAATAACTTAAGAGTGTAGGTGTTTTAGTACTTGTTTTTTGTTAGTTTTTCCCAGTAATATCTATAGTTTAAGCTTTAGATTATGTTTTATTGGTGTATATTATTGTGGTTTATTTTCTCCTTGATTTCCAGTTAAAAGTTGTTTTTTTACCCATAGCATATAAAAGCTTTTATTTAATTTCATATTGTGTTTTATTTTTCGTTTTTATTCATATTTTAGTTAAAAGACAGTTAACTTGGTTTATTTTTTTTTGTTATTTTTACGCGCTTTTTAAGCAATTGTAGGCGTGATTTATCTGTTCTTTTAATTACTTAAGTTTTGGTTTCGTATATATACAAGTTTTGTCGGGTGTATTTCTTTTCTTTTTCATTAGTTCTAAATTACTTTTATTTAAATTTAACAATTCCTAAATCTTTTTTTATAATTTTTTTTATCAATTAGAGTTTTGGGGATTTTTCCTTCTGATAACAATTCGTTTTTATAATTGCACTAAATTTATTAGTTTTAATATTTTAAATTTATCAGTTTTTCAATAAGTTTTTAAGGCTTTCTTGTGAAAAAGTTGTTTGGTTTTCTTTATATAGTTAATGCCGGTTGTTTTTTTTTTTTTTGTTTTTCATATTTGATAAATTAAATGCAAATTAATTGTTTTCTATGCAATTTTTTTATCTTTGATTATATGGTTATTAATGTAATATATCTTAAGATGGAGATTAAATTGTCTTCAACCAAATATGAGAAATTATTTTAGTATACGTTAACAAAAGGTTATTTTAACAATGCCTAAAGCAAAAACCACAAAATATAAAATGTCTTAAAATTCGAAAAGAATATGAAAATTATCAAAGACAGTTTTACTTGAGAGAATATTTTGAATATTAATTTAATATCTGAAGAGCTATAAGAATAAAACGAATTAAAATCAAATTCAATTCGAATTGAAGTCAAAATTTTATTTCTATAGAAAATTTTGTAAAAATTTTATTTCTATAAAAAATTTTGTCAACATTTTATTTCTATAGAAAATTTTGTAAAATGTAAAAATTTTATTTCTATAAAAAATTTTGTCCAAATTTTATTTTTATAGAAAATTTTGTTAAAATGTTATTTCTATACAAAATTTTGTCGAAATTTTATTTCTATAGAAAATGTTGTCAAACTAAATTATATACGTATTTAATCGGTCTTTTTTAATTTAATATATACCACCCCAGCAAAAAATACTTCAGCAGTAAGAGTTTAGTTGCGCTTTTTGGTATACAAAAAAGTAGGCAGTGCATCCACACTGCATGGATCGATGACAATAACGTTAACGAGTAAACAAACTAGTTTATAATCATTCGTTTACCTTGTTGCAACCAATTCATGCAGTATAGATGCATGAAAGGTAGTGCTGTTTTCCTTCACGCCAACAATGCTATATTCAAGATTATATATGACTTCTGAGCAATATTTGTATAAAAATGAGCAATTATATCAGCGCTATGTAGAAGCTGCTCTAAATCGCCCACATCGCCCACAAAAATCAGCGCTGATTCGGTTGTTTTGTAAGCAGTTGGTAGTGCCTCTCTCCCTTACAATCCTGCTGAAATAGTGCTCCATTTTTCGCTGGGACGTATGGACTTACTTACTATTTAGAAGACGGTGTCAGGAGGTTTTAAGATACCTTGTCATCGGCAAGATTTACTGCAACCCAAGTAATTCGATTGTGGATGGCACTGTGTAGAAGATGTTTCTACGCAATCCATGGTGGAGGGTACATAAGCTTCGGCCTGGCCGCACTTACGGCCGTATATACTTGTTTTATATTTATTTCCATATTGTCAAAAATTATATTTTTTGACATGCCAACCACTTTGAAATTGTTATCAGGGAAAAATGGAATAAATTGTTCCCCTTTAAAATTGTCATTACAGACCAAATGATTATTATACCGTCTTTCTGGAAGAGTCAGTAAATACGCAACGAATTGATGCTATTTTGAAATACACTCAACGCTTTTCGCTAGTAAATCTGTGGATAAATCAAGTACAGTGATACCTCTGAAAGGAGGACTCTCACGTTTGCCCCAATTTTATCCACTTTTGGGAGGTGTCCAGAGTGTCCAAGTTTAACAGGTTTCACTGTATATCAAATATATTTGGAAAGGTTCGAAGTAAAAATTTAAAAATGCTCGAAAGAACATTTCTAAACCATCTTGTATTAACTTCGGAGAGAAAATATATAAAATATAATGATGCATTTTTATTCTAAATGTCACCCAGCTTCGAATAAAATAACCGTGAAATAATATGCAAAGTTCACTCTACTACAATATTGTATTAACAGTATAATAGCAATGGTTAAATAAATTCTGCAAATTATGTCCTAAATTTCAATTTACGTATGGAAAATTATGAAGCTATAATCAGGAGTTTGAATTGTTAACATGAAGAGAACAAAAATTGCGTTTTTGTCGAAGTGAATAGAAAAAAATTTCCGTAGTTAAACTAACGCTAAATTTAATTCATTTTTATTTATGTTTTTTTTTTTTTTTATTGGAAAAAAATTATTTGCTTGTAGTTGAATTTTATTATTTTTATCGAAATTTTCCACAGCTTAATGAAATCTTACTTTTTTAAGTATGTCTCAAAAATTTTATGAACTAAACGTGAGTACAAAGTTCAATGACCGTACACATAAATTCAATATGAACTAAAGCAAAAGAAGATTTTCGTACAATTCCCAAAAATAGTAAGAATGAACTACTGTATGGTTAAAATGATTCATGATTTGGCGCCAATGATTTTCTTCTTTACTTTTAGTTAATTTTTTCTTCTATGAGATGATGTAATTTCGTGAACTGCAGTTAAAAAGTACACTGAAAAAAATATTTACGTGATATCAAAGATTGCGCAACCTAAATTTTAGGATGCGAAATTTACAAAATATTAAGGACAAATTTCTTTAAATTAATGAAATTTTAATTAAAATAAAGTTTATAATCTTTGCTTCAAAATTTTTTTCATTAAATTTAGGACACAAATTTTGTAAATTTGTATCCCTCCGTTAAAGTCACATGTTTTTGAACTAAGGCTAATTTTCTTTAAAGTAAAGAAAAATATTTTTGATTTAAAGAAATTGTCCTTAAATTAACTGAAATATTGAAACTTTAGATTTAAGATAAAAACGCTTCAAATATAGACTAAGAATTATTTTGAGGATTTAGCGTCTTTAGTTTACAGCTTGTTTTTGGAATTAAGAAAACATTTTTTACTTTGAAGTATCCGTTATAATTTGGATTTTTAAACTGGCATTTGTTTGTACGTAAGTACCATTATTAATAAACCACGAAAAGAGAACGAAAATTTGATAAATAAAATCTGTATCCTAATTTTATTTTTATTGGTCCTAGATTTAAAGCCAGATGGGTCGCCAAAAAATGTCTTTATTTATTTGGCTTGGAATCAATGCCAATATCCTTTAAGGGAAGGTCAAAAACTTTGGTTCCAAGTATACTTTTTTTTGAGTGTACAATTAAAATTAAAATTTCCTGGTTTTAACAACGCTTTGTGGAAATCTCAAAATGTGGAGTAAAATTTAGTTCAATTTTCGTGCGAGGTAGTTCATTCTTCCTATAAAACAGTTCACTTTTTTTTCGGTGTAACACTACCTGTTTGATTTTGATTTAGTTCCACAGTAATTTCCCTCCGTTTAATTACTAAAGAAATTCCGAACATCTGGCTACATAGGCTTTGGACTGGACAGAGAGTAGAAAATACAAGAGGAAGAAAATTACTCTTCTATAAAGAAAACAAATGCCAAACGTACAATGAGAACAAGTGAACCCATCAGGATGAAAACTTTTGGTTAATTTTAGAAAATTTTGAATATTTTTAGAAAATTTTAACTAAACAATATTACAAACGCTGGCATTATGCCGAGATCATATAAATAAGTAAATATTTTTCGACAAATTCAAGAAAATTTATTGGAAATAATTATTATTTTTTTTTCACTTCTAAAAAAAAATTTTTGTAGTTGGAAGGAAAAAATTGGAGTTCAAAATTGCAAGAATGTCTTTAGTGATATACGAGGTTCATGATGGATGCCTTTGTAGTAAAAGTTACAAATTTAAAGAAATAATGAACTATTTTGTGAGAAATACGAATTTAGTAAATCTTTATACATACTTCATAATTTTTTCCCGTTTTTTAGTTAATTTAACTAACGTACGCAAACAAAATTTTAGTGTAAAGGAAAAAATATTAGTGTAAAGGAAACTTTCTCCGAACATAATAATTCCATGAACTAAAATAAAGTTAAATTGGCTTTAGTTCACTTTTTTTTTGAGTGTATAGATGTCGCACAATGACCGCAGCGTTTTGGTAACACCGGCGTTGCAGTCGAAGCTATGCCTTGATAAATTGGTTACAGAAGCATCGGCAGTTCGAATTGTATGCCAAAAATTTTATACACTGAAAAAAGCATACTCGGTTCCAAAGATTTTGTCTTTACTTTAAAAAATTTGGTATTGATTCCGAGCCAAAGAAGCGGAGAATACAAGTAAGGATACTTTTAAGACACAATTCTTTTTTAAATTTAGGTTTTGTGTACTTGCTTCTAGGAAGCAAATTTAAATTTTTCGCTTTCTCAGCTTTTTTTCTTCATATGCTATCAAAGTCCTTTAAAAACGAGTTAACGGCAACTTTATTTTCCAAATTAGGACTCGACTTCCAGTAGAAATTATTCTATGTTTGAAGTAAAAAAAGTCTTTAAAATAAAGTGCTGAAAAACATGTCCTGTATTTGAACGATTTTTTGCTTTGTAGTCAAGATGCAAAAAGACAACAAATTTAAAGACAATTTCATTAAATTTAAAGAATTTTTCTGAATTATTAAAGTCAAGTTGACCTTAGCCTATAAATTTTTTCTTTCATGTTTAGATACCCATTTTTAAGTCAAATCACTTAATTATAAGCACAATACGACTTCATCGACTTTTGGACAAGGAAAATAACTTTATTTTAGAGAAATGCGTCTTCTATGCTAAGCAAAATTTGTATTCGTATTTTAAAGACATGATTATTACAAAGTAGGTTCTAAATTTTACTTTCCTTAAGTTTCGTAAAGCCGGCAGAGAACAGAACTGTGTGACGCCTACGTAAACTGTATGATATTTGAGAGATACGCCGACAAAAACTGCAAGACATTAGAGAATCTTTTCTCATGACTGCCACCTACTGACCCAGTTTCTCTTCACAGTTTGGTTCTCTTGTAGTTTCCTACTCTTTGGGCTGTAATTAGAAGCACCTGAAAGTATGCTTTAATTTTTTCAAATAAATGAATAAGTTCATGTTAGATTATTAGTATGGTGAATACAATTTCCGTGTACTTGAAATAATTTCTCAAAATTTAGTTATTCGTTATTTTATCTTTACATATAAATACATACGCATTACAAATATACATTTATTTACATTTTTATGATTTATCATATTGTACAATTTAACTTACAGATTTTTCGTTTTTTTTTTTTTTTTTAATTTAGGCTATCAATAAATTTATTATTAATTAAGTTATACTATTTTGTAATGTAATTAATTTTAATACCATATTTCATTGCTTTGAATTAGTGAATTAAGTAAAGAAATTAGTTTCAATCGAGGATAAATTAATTGAAATCAGGATTTGCAAAAAGCTTTAAAAATTGCAGTTTGGGAAGTCTACAGACTTAATGAAGACCGGTTAATTAAATTACCAATGGTAATAAAACTAATGACTTTTTCTCAAATGAAAGAGGAAGAATTGGAAGAGTTTGACTTCTATTAATATATGTACAAAAACATATGTAGAAGATTTTCTGAAATTTTCGAGCAAAAAAAAAGATCAGAATATTTCAAAAGCATCAGAAAATTTAATTTATAGTAACCAGTGGAATTTTGTCTGTATTTATTTTTGCATTTGAAGTTTTTAAATTTTAATTTAAGTCTTCTTATCCTCCCCAATCAAACATAGGCAACTAACAAAAAAAACATGATGGAATTTTGTAGACCAAATAAATCTTAAAACTGCTTAATTATAATGAAACCTTTTTTTCTTGCATTTTGCAAAAACTTAAATTTTTTTTATACTTTAATATAGTATTACTATCAAACAGAATTTTTACTACTTAAAAAAAATCTATATATATTGTATTTTTGCTTTATTTTTTGTTTTATTAATTTTAGCTAATATTAGGTATCACAATTAAACTAAATATTGTTATTTAAACAACAAAATTTGTCTAATTTATAACAAATATGCTGCGGTGTGAGTAATGCCTCTAGGTGAGTTAGAAAAAATCAAAATTTTATAAAAACTTATTTAGGGTCTAAGCTAAACTAAATTTTGTTTATATTTTTCTGCTAAATATTTCAAGGTTCGATTGTCTTTCTCTTTGGGGGGGAGTGTTCTTTGATATTAATACTATTGTTTTTGTTTGTTTGCTATTTACTTTAGGTTACCTATTAAATATAATGGGAGGGGGGTTTACACAGAATTACTTTTCATAGCCTTCAACTAAAATTAAATTGAATAAACTTAACAACTAAACTATATCTGCAGGTATCGTTTGTTTTTGGTTTTGTATTGTTTTTAGTTTAGGTATTTATATTGCTTGTGGTTTTATATTTATTATAGTGGATTTTTTTTTTAATAAGTTTGTATTCTTTTTTAATGAAAAAAGGACGGGCCTCAACAAAAGTTTTCTTTTATAAATTTTCATAGTTGCTGGCTTATATTTTTGTTTCTATTAAATTTTACACTATTTGTTTTCAATTGTATTTTGTTTTGCATTTTGTCTATTTCCTTTAAATATATAATATTTGCATGGCAGTTATTTCATATTTCAATTTTTTTTTCAACTTTTGAAAAAAAAAAAATATTTCGGTAAAAATTTCTTGCCCTTAGTAATTGGATGTCGTTTTAAAGTCCTTTTTTGATTTTTTTAAATTTGTTTTCATATAGCTGTCTAGAAAAAGAAAAATTTCGTTTTTGTTTGTTGGTAAGCCTTCCTAATTACATTATGGAAAATTAAATTTTGTAATAATTTTCATTTTAATATTTAAATGAAAAGAGAATATTTATCACAAATTTTTCTTATTTTCTTTTTCATATAAATAAATTGTATTAGGTTTTTTTATCTAAACTTTTTTGAAAACATCATTAAGCAATATGCTTTTTTACTTCATTATCTAAGTATTCGTTAGTATATGAAAATTTTGTTTAATATTTAGGATTTACTTAAAGGGAATTTTACATAAACCAGTTAATTTTAAAGATTTTTGTTTAAACTGTTGGGCTTTTTTGTGTAGTTGAGAGCCAACAAGTGAAGGACCCAGAAAGAAGGCAAAACATATTTTTCCAGAATAAATACAACTCTGGCATCAGCTGTTTAACAACAGCGTTGCCAATTTGACTTTTTTCCCCCGCTACATGTGGCTATTTTAAAACCTTTTGGCGGGGAAGTCTAGCAGCTTTTGGGGAAATATTACTGGCAACGTTGATATCTACTTAAGCAAATTAAATTTGAAGTCTTTTTGTTATAAAATGCTCAAATAGCCATAAGTAGCCTTTGTTATTGCTAATTTATGCCATACATTAAATCATTTTAGATAGGTTTCAAAAACTTTTGAAAATGTACTTTGGCTTTTACCAAAAATCAATAAACTCTACTCGTATAATGGTGAAGTCAAGAAATGCACCATAATGGCTTGAGGTTGTTAATGCCCAAGGCTGGAATTGAGAATGAAATAGAGGCCGTCCCACCATAAATCTGCGGTCAAAATTGGGGGTATTACACGAATGTTGCCGACTTCAAATTGTCTCGATTTATAAATTGGCCATTTCATCGTTTGTAATTTATTATGTTCACTATTGCAACTCTGTTAGACAAGACACATATCGACATGAGATCGAAGATATTAGATCTGTTTTCTTTTCGTACTGGATGGAAAATTTTATGAGCTATCCAGAACATCGTTGCACTGGTATTCTATCCGGAAGATCTCATGAGTGCAAATCTCGTCGGTGTGGCCAGATTGTAGTTTGAAATGTCTTTTTTTGATTCACAATTTATTGTGAATAACATTTAAAGTTTTACAGTGTCATAAATAATCACAGCAGTAAATATTAATTTTTATTTGGGCACTTCATACTTTAAAAATGTAAGATTTCACTTATTTTCTGTGATTAAACAAGTTTTGTAGTTAGGGATGGGATTGAACCCATGACCTCAAGCTTATACCTAACTAATCGCTGTATTTATGGGACATTCAGATGAATATAATCTGTTATACAACTATTGGGTCACTCTGGCCAAAAAGCTGCATCCCAACAAGGGCAAATCAGTGCTGCCAATGTTTTTGTTGCAATGTTGCGAAATTGGTGCGAAAAATTTTGCTTGCTTTATGGCATGTTCGGGGACAAGTCAACTTCTCAGATGTGTCCCCGAAAATAATTTAAAAATATGAGCATTTAAGTTCGATATTATAATAAAAAACCATTTAAATAAAATTAAATTTCTTAATGGTAATTACCAATATGTGATTGAACAATATCTCCATAGAGTCACTAAAATATGTTTCTGTAGAAAATTCCCTTTAGGTAACTCCTAAATAATTTGATGCTCTGGTCGCATTAATATCGCTTTTCTTCGAATTTCTTGGATTCTTATACAATATGGTATAATTCTATATTATTATTTATTCACAAAGGTTACAATAACTTACAAATAGAGAGATAGCGAGAGGGAAAGATAGGCGGAGTCACATAAAGAGAGAAAGGAGGATTTTTTTCTTTGTTTCACAAAAACGATGTTAGCACGCCAACAGTTAAAGCGATATATATTCCATGAATGACAAAAATATGAGAAGCTTTTGATTGATAAACTAGTCAGCTGATAGATATTCTCCCAATGACTTGTGTGGTTGAAGTTGTTGTTGTTGTTGTTCGAGGAGGAGGTTGGTGCTGCTTCTGCTGTTGATGTGGCTTCACGTTTAATATTATTGCTCAAAGCTGCTATTATCGGACTGATGGCGTACTAAAATCTTGGGCTAGAGAAACTCACGCTTGGAACGACCACCACCACCTGCGGAGCCGCTGGATGTGCCACTGGTTGTGGACGTGGAGGCAGCTTGTGTACCACTAACGCTGGCTGTTGTTACGACAGTTGTTGTAGCGGCCGTTGGTTGTGTTGGGGGTAATTCTTCTTCAAGTAGACGTTGTTGTTCAGGACTTTGGACAACGGCACTAGTAGCAGCGGCTTGCGAATGGGTCTGCTTGGGAGGCGCCGGTGCTTTTCTGCTCTTCGAACGCCGCTTCTTAAGCATCAAGGGTCCAAGACCATTGCCACCCGTTGTGGTAACCATTTGTACCGGCGTCAGCAGGTTGGATGAGCTAGTTGCTGCTGCAGTAGTTGTTACCGCTACTGCCGCAGCTGCACCTGTTGTCGTTGGAGCAGAGGATGCACTGGTCGCGCCAACACTCACCACTCCACTACCGGCACCACCGACGCCAACGCCAGATGCGGGTGGAGCTGTTGATATTGTTATTACAGTATCGGCGGCTGGTGTTGTGGCGGTGGAATGTGTTGCCCCACCTTCAGGACGTCTACCAACTAAGCCCCCTGAGCTGCTGCCACTGGCCGCTGTTGTTGCCATTGTCGAACTACCGCATACACACACGTTATCATCAGCAGGCGTTGTCTGTCCGGAGGAATCATGTTGCAAACGTTTCACTAATTCCCCCAGCATATCCTCAATGCGACCAATACGTTGTTGCATGCGCTGTAATTCGAGGCGTACATCTACTTTGAGATCCAACACGGTGGCAATAAGATCACGTTGCGCTAATGTAGGTGGTTGTTCTCTCAGACCCGTATCGTATGTATCCGATGTGGTGGCACGCGATGAAGCCATTTCGATTTGTCGCTCACGTTCCAAGGCCAAATTGCGATCCTTGGCGGTGAGAGCAAGACTTACCGCTGTGGGAGCACTACTGCCCTCTATTACAACGCGACTTTCACGGCTGGGAGGAGAAGAGTCAACCTCTCCGCCCTCGTCAATGGTATCCTGGCGGGCCAAGGTGGCTTGGCTGGCCTGTAATTTGGGCGCCTTGGGAAATACCTGTAAATAGAAGGTTAACAGCGAAAACAAACCGAAACAAAACAAATGTGTGCATGAAAGAAAGAAGGAATATTGGAACGAGTAAGAGGGAGAGATAGAAAGAGTAAAAGTATTAGAGAAAGACAGAGAGGGTAGAGAAATGAAAGAGAAGTAGAAAGTTTCCATTGTCGGTGAAATGAAGATAGAAATACAGATATCCAAAGATGGATCCAGTTTTTTAGTTCCCATTGACATGGTTGCATTGGAAGTTGAAAAGTAGTAAAGATCGTAGAGTTGCAGTGTTGTAGTAGTTTAACATTCACACAGAGTTGCATATAAGTGTAGCAACGGTTTTGAATTCAAGTGTCATTCCAGTTTGTATTTTTTTTCACAAAATATACAGACGTTTTTTTTTAATTTTCGTAATTAAAAATTGTTTTAATTTCGTGTTGTTAAAAGTGTCGATAAATCCATTCGTAGGCAGGCAGAAAAAAAGTAATGTTGGGAAATTCGTATAAGTGCTTCATCATTCTTGGAAAAATTGTACAAAAACATATAAATGTTTATTTCATTATTGAATAAAAGTTTGTGCTGGTACAAATTAATAGCAATAAAATTATAGAAAACATAAGAAGACTTTGACAAAACTAAAGTTATTTCTAATGTGTTTAGGCTAACGATTATTGTCATTACATATAAAACTAAAAGCAGAAGATATCAAGTAATATTTATCTCGTGGCATACATCAAATATGTAAAAACTTCTGAAGTTTTACTATATTGAAAATGATCAATTATAAATGACGAAATCTTGCATCTTCTACCTTAGTAGCTTGTCTATGTGTATTACTAAATCTTTAATGTAATGTAAAAATATAATTTTCTGATGTTTAATTGTTTAACCTCTGTTACTAGCTCATAATGGATAAGCGCCATAATCTGACAGTATTTATTTATATGAATGTATGAAATTTATTGTGTTGCCTAGAATACGCCTGCATTGGGGGATATTAAAATTTTGCTGAGAAATAGTGTGCCTTCTTACATTATGTTTAAAAGATTTCACTAAAGGCTATTTGGTCATCAGAGGAATTTATTCATTGAGACTCGAATTGTAGGGTGTCCCAACGATTGCTCAATTGACCATATAATCAGATTTGCATTACTACACATACGGGATTTTTGACTGATTCCATTTTTTAGTAATAAAAAATTCAACGTTCTAAGAAATTATTAAATGTGTTGTATTACAATCAATAGACACCAGTTGATTGCTATACTAATCTACAGAAAGAAAAAAAAAACAAAGAAAAAATAGTGGTAAAAGTGATGTTTTTATTTTGTAAGGAACTCTCAAAATTTGCCGACAGTTCGGTGTAATTAGACATTGCAATAGTCCAGATTTGATAATCATTTATGTGCAATTGCAGCCAATGCTGATAAAAGCCGATCGGCTTAATTCTCTGCATTCAATGTCTCCGTGAGGCAGATTAGGATCGCGTTCACACTATGCTCCCCTTATTTCAATCCCTTTTCCATACAAAAGCAAGATTTCGTTCATAGTGTGAACGTAGTATAAGCAATCAACAATTATGCCGGTGACATGTTGCCAATTAATTTAAACATTGTTGCTAAACATGAGGTACAGAGTAATGTACCGAATAAGCAAAAGAATACGCATCTCTCAATTCCAATATAATTTCTTTTAATTCTCAATTGGGAATTGAATTTTTTTTCTTGAAAAAACAGTGAACCCACCTGGAAAGAAACTTTTAGTGAATTTTGGAAAAAATTTATTAATTTGAGAAAATTGTAACTAAACTTATTATTACACAGAAAAAAATCCGTTGTTAAACTAACGCTAAATTTAACTTATTTTTATTGGAAAAAAATTGTTTGCTTGTAGTTAAATTTTATTATTTTTATCGAAATTTTCCACAGCTTAATGAAATCTTAGTTTTTTTAAGTATGTCTCAAAAATTGTATGAACTTAACGTGAGTATAAAGTTCAATGACCGTACAAATAAGTTCAATATGAACTAAAATAAATGAATATATTCGTACGATTCCCAAAAATAGTAACTGCAGTTAAAAAGTACAACAGGGCATTAAAATTTCCTGGTTTTAACAACGCTTTGTGGAAATCTCAAAATGTGGAGTAAAATTTAGTTCAATTTTAGTGCGAGGTAGTTCATTGTTCCTATAAAACAGTTCACTTTTTTTCGGTGTAGAAACGCAGATGTCACGCCAATTTCAAAAAAATAAGTCAATAATTTTCTACAAATTCAAAAAAAATTATTATACAAAATTATTATTTTTCACTTATTAAAGAAAATTTCATATTTTGAAGGGAAAACTTGAAGGGAAAACTTGGCGATCAAAATTGCAAAAATGTCTTTAGTGTCATACGAAGTTCAAGATGGGCAAATTTTTGGGAAAATTTACAAATTGTATGAAATTCTGAACTATTTTGTAGGAGACGAATTTAGTTAATTTTTTTATATGTAATTTGTGTATAATTTTTTCCTCGGTTTTAGTTAATTTAACTAACGTACGCAACAAATTTTTAAAGTCATGGAAACTTTCTTAAAACTTAATAATTCTATGAACTAAAATATGATGAAATGATACGATACGATTTTATAATTTTTTAAAATTTTTTTACCTTTCGCCTGGACGGAGAATCGAACCGCGGACCATGCACTTTGTAAGCCAACACACTAACCACTGAGCTATGTACCTGTTGTGGTCATCAATAGATAAATATCCATATAAGTTTTATTTATATAGCATAGCTTGCGGCGCCCACGAACCGAATAAACAAAGTTTATTTAACAGAAACAAACATTGAGTTTGGCACCGTGGAGCAGTGATTGCTACGTCCGACTTGCATGCCCAGGGTCGTGGGTTCGATTCCTGCTTCGACCAAAGTTTTTTTTGTTTTTTTTACATATATTCTAGATATGTTCGGAAGATTCCGAAAAAATGTTCAACATTACATTATAGTATATTAAATTTTGAACTGTAAAATGTGTCTTATTAAAGACCTAAAATCAGAAAAGAACAGTTTTTGATATAAACGAAATGGACTGTGTTGTTGTTTCAAAAATAACTTTTTTATTGAAAAAATAAAAATTTTGTAACAAACGAATTTTTTTTTGGTGATAAAAGTTTAAAATTTTCGAAGTGATTCAAAAAACTCTAACAAAAGAAAAACGTTTTCGGTACACGTTTTCCAAACTTTTTTTTTCTTTGCGTGTAGGGTTCACTTTTTTAATCTTTTGAGAAAATCGTTGCAAGCGCATTGAATGAAAACTTTAATAAAATTCCGATTGTTATCGAAATATTGCATACCGACATTTTATCTCTGAATATATAACAACACTGTCAAATTATATATATATTTTTTTAGATTAGCTATAGTAACAGAGGTTAGCAATAAAAAAAATGTAATATAAAATTTTACTAAAAAGAGATACAAAATAATAATAAATAAATATAATTAAATTTAAAGCTAATGAATTATAAAAATAATTTTCATGAATTTTACAAAAACAAAACAAAATATGTTGTGTGCTTTTCAATTAAGTTTGGTTTTTCAATTTGTTGGTCAATTACTTTATTGCCTTGTCCACCATTGCTACTCGAAGTACTACTCTGCCTCGCTTGAGCGGCAGTGCTTTCACGCAGACTTTCGCGGGCACTCAAACTTCTCGAAACTGCTACCTTGGCGCTGGTATCGCTAGCCGAATCGACACTTGAACTACCCAAAAGGCGTCCCCATTTGCTAGCACGTGTACTACGTGCAGATGGTGGACCCGATGATGGCGATGGGGAGGGAGATGGTGAGGGTGCGGCAGCGGTGGTTGTTAATACACGGGAATCCTCGGTTAATGTTAATTTGGCAGGTAACTTCTTTAAAGTGTTGCCATAAGAGGGTGAACGAAGGGTAAGGACGGGCATACACATACACAAACACACGCACAAAATGTAAATGAGTTAGTATGTTTGCCGATTGTATACAGTAGGAGTTGGTTGGAGATGTAGGTTTTATATCGGTTGGGGGGTGGGAAGAAAGTAATATTGCCAGTTAAAGGAAGAAATGTTGATGTTGATTTGTTTTTTTTTTTAAGTGTAGGGAAGAAATAAATTTTGATCATGATTAGGTTTAAGAATTTTAGGATAATTTTCAATAATACGATGCATTCATTATGGACAATTACACACCACACACACACACACACGCACACACATACAAAGATAGACATTTACATATATAAATGTAGATGATTTGGTGTATATGTTGGTATGTATTTTTCATTTGTATTGAGCATTTCCACGTTTTATTGTTTTTAAATTTTAATGTTTATATATGTTGTCGTTTTATGATTACGATTTAAGTTTTTAATGTTTTTTGTTTGTTTATTGGTTGAGTTTTAATTGTAGCATTTGTATGTAGAGAAAAGACAAAAAGAGAGACAAGACAACGAGCATAAGTTTATGTTCTTATAATTAAATACATATTTGTATATAACTTCCATAATTATAATTTACACATTTATTATTATAATTTACATAAAACACATTGACAAATAATAAAATGCTAATGTGGATTTTAATAACGCCACCTAAAAAAAAACATACACAGTAAAATGTTTCTCTTTGTTTGAGATATGAGTTTGGATATGAGTTTTTAAGAATCGCTATAGGATAAATGAGATATTGTATCTTGAAAATTATTGAGAATTGGCAACACTGATTAATAAGAGAAAATTTCATCCTCTATGCGCTAACACAATGACCTGCGCCCCTAACCTAACTTGCAGACCCAATATGAAGAAATACTGAAACAATTTAATTGGTGGTTTCTAGGTACAACGAGCCATCGTGGTGCAATGGTTAGAATGCCCGCCTTGCATACACAGGGTCGTGGATTCATATCCAGTTCCGACCAAACACCAAAAAGTTTTGCAGCGGTGGATTATCCCACCTCAGTAATGCTGGTTACATTTCTGAGGGTTTCTAAACTTCTCTAAGTGGTTTCACTGCAATGTGGAACGCCGTTCGGACCAGTGGTACCAACTCTGACGATTTTTCGTCATTTTGACGATTTTTGATGGTAAATTTAGCATCTGACGATTTGACGACGATTTTAAACAACCTAGTTATGAGATGACGATTTTTTAAAATGCTCGACTCAAGTGTTTCCTTTTAAGGGTTTTTATGTCGATTTGACGATTTTTCAACGTGATGTAGTTATAAGTTGACGATTTTCATAAGTTGTAATGTAAACAAGTTATTTTGGATCTCAATAATATGACAATTTATATGTAGCTTGCTCCCAGCCCTCTCCAATGTAGAAAGAAATTTCAAAGCAATCAATATAAATAAACCTAAAATTCGGAATCCCTTTGAAAATTAAACATTGCAAGGTATTTTTTGTCTAAAAACTATTTAACGCTAAATAATTCTGATCGCTACGAAGCCAGTTTAGTTAAATTCACTTTATTTATTTATTCTTTACCGATAATAGTAATCATAATAAAATTTATACATGAGCAAGTAATAAGGATTTAAATTCGATTAAAGAATAGAACATTTTTCTGTCAAGAAAATTTTGTTAAACAATGTAGTAGATATGGTCACAATCAGATATATTAATTTAAATTAATTAAAAATTTATTTCAGTTAATCGTCGTTTAAAAAAACTGGAAACTATATGACTTAATTAGCGATTTAAACGGCATTATTCATGTAACTAAAATTAATAAAACCCCTTTTTTAATAACAGCTTTATTGTATATACAATATATGGATGCCTCTGATGTTTGAATAAAACTTTTATTTTATTATGAGTGACGATTTTTTGACGAATTCTTTGGTATGAATTGACGATTTTGACGAAAAATATTTTAAAAATTGACGATTTTCAGCCTAAAACAGTTGGCACCACTGGTTCGGACTCGCCTATGAAAGGTCCCTTGTCATTGAGCTTAACATAGAATAGGGCGGCATTCAGTGAGAGGAGAGAAGTTCACCACTATGTTATCACAATGGACTGAATAGTCTAAGTGAGCCTGAAATATCGGGCTGCCACTATATCTAACAATGGGTACACACACTAATACAAAAAATTAAGTTCCATAGTCGTGAACGGACGGTGACAAAATGAAACGGAAACGTTCACAAAAAATCAAAACGGAATGTTCACAATTTCGTCCACGGGCGTTCACGATTTCATGAACGGCATTCGGTTTTCTTTGGCCATGAAAAGTCTTAAAATAATCGTTAGACGTTATTATGGCAACTCCCTCGGTGGTGCAATTTGCTAAGGCGACTGTTAATGCGTATGGTGCAGAAAACACAGGTTCGAGTCACGGTAGCGGAAATATTTTTTTAATTTTGTTTATAAAATCGTAACCATAACGTTTTCAGTTCATGAACGCTGGTTGTTGTTTTGACAACACATGGTGTCATTTTATCGTTGTCAGATTGACAACGCCTGTTCTCCGTTTGATACCAACATGTGTTTTGATTCACTTTCATGAACGAATCGTTTTGAAATGTACACGCCGTGCATGATTTTTTTCTATGAGTGCAGATAAATATTAAAGAGAGTACTACCCAAAACACTTGTGTTAAATCCGAAGGTGTATCTAGAGGATCCTGGGGGCTTAAGTGCGTGTCAGAAAAATGGATGGCCCCGCCCAGAGAAAAGTCTTATTTACAACAATTGATATTTCCCTTTCAATGATATTGTTCTCTGTAAAATTTTTACCATTCCCAGTTTATAACGTTGTTTGATATATGGAACTCCATAATATTGACGACAGAAGTTCCAACAAAAACGGAATGTGGGATGTCTAACCTATGGCTACTACAGCAATAACAGGTGACATACTTTTCCTTCTATTATATTGGATCAAATAACTGGCTGTACGAGCTAGTAACTGCCAGTGGCAATCTTGGAGAACGGAAGGTCAGTAGAAATTCAAAAAAAAAATTCTGTTGACCTCCTTGCTCGGCAGCCTCTAAAATGTCATATGGCTCTGAGGCCAATTTTCTTAGCTAATGAAATATTTTAACGTTTTGATAAATTAACAAAAAAAGGTAAGAGACACATATTAGATGTTCGACAAATATGAAAAGATCGGATGACAGTATTCGCGATAACTATGAAACTATGCTTTGATGCATATCTGTCTGTCTGTCGAGAGGATCAGAATAGGTGATATGTTCATATTAGATGTTCGACAAATATGGAAAGATCGGATGACAGTATTCGCGATAACTATGAGACTATGATGAGCTTTGATGCATATCTGTCTGTCTGTCGAGAGGATCAGAATAGGGGATATGTTCATATTAGATGTTCGACCAATATGAAATGATCGGAAAACAGTATTCGGGACAACTATGAGACTATGACGAACTTTGATGCTGTCTGTCGAGAGGATAAGAATTCTTTTTTTCGATTTCTTCAATTCTGCGTCAAATCGACCAAGTCCTGAGTTACTCTTTATACACCTTCGACCTTTGTAACCTTTCGAGTTTCGGTGTCTTCTATTCAGCATCAAATCAGTAAAGCTTTGTGTTACCCTAAATACATATTGCCCTGTGATCATTTTACCTTAATAGAAGTAGTCGATGTGGAGAAAAGGTGGCCATCACCTGCCGATGGATCAGTTTCCGGTTTCAAGTGCGTACCTCAATGCAAAAACTCCCTCAGATTACACTTCAAAAACGTAAAGCACAGCTCTGAAATGTTTTCAAAGTAGCATTCGTGGTTTGGAATAAATAAACATGGCACAAATCGCGCTTTTTATACCCACCACCATAGAATGGTGACGGGGGTATAATAAGTTTGTCATTCCGTTTGTAACACATCGAAATATCGATTTCCGACTATATAAAGTATATATATTCTTGATCAGGGAGAAATTCTAAGACGATATAACGATGTCCGTCTGTCCGTCTGTCTGTCTGTCTGTCTGTCTGTCTGTTGTAATCACGCTACAGTCTTCAATAATGAAGCAATCGTGCTGAAATTTTGCACAAGCTCGTCTATTGTCTGCAGGCAGGTCAAGTTCGAAGATGGGCTATATCGGTTCAGGTTTTGATATAGTCCCCATATAAACCGACCTCCTGATTTGGGGTCTTGGGCTTATAGAAATCGTAGTTTTTATCCAATTTGCCTGAAATTTGAAATCTAGAGGTATTTTATGACCATAAAGAGGTGTGCCAAAAATAGTGTGTATCGGTCCATGTTTTGGTATAGCCTCCATATAGACCGATCTCCCGATTTTACTTATTGGGCTTATAGAAACCGCAGTTTTTATTCAATTTACCTGAAATTGGAAATCTAGAGGTATTGTAGGACCACAATTATGTGTGCCAAAAATGGTGAATATCGGTCCATATTTTGGTATAACCCCCATATAGACCGATCTCCCGATTTTATTTCTTGGGCTTCTAGAATCCGAAGTTTTTATCCTATTTGCCTGAAATTGGAAATCTAGAGGTATTTTCGGGTCATAAAGAGGTATGCCGAAAACGGTGAGTATCGGTCCATATTTTAGTATAGCCCCCATAAGAACGATCTCCCGATTTAACTCCTTGGGTTTCTAGAAACCGTAGTTTTTATCTGATTTGCCTTAAATTGTAAATATTCTGGTATTTTAGGCTCACAAAAACGTGTATCGGATAAGTTTTTATCGGTCCATTTGGTAATGCCTCCATATAGACCGACTTCACTTCTTGAGGGTGTAGAAGGCGCACTGATCATGAATATTACTTGAAACTCAATGTGAAATTTCCAGATTTTACTTCTACAGATTTAAGATTTCAAATCAAAACGTTATTTTATAATTTTCTTGCACACTAACAAGAGATGTTAATGATTCCTCTAAAACTCAAACAAAAATGGTTCTTATAAATCCAGAATCTGATATAGTCCTCATAGGTGAAATCTTTAAATTTATCTTCGGGAAGTGTCCTCAAGTCCTCAAGCCCTCCTGAAATTTCAAAGGAACCCCTAATATTTGGTTTATGGTGGTGGGTATTTAAGATTCGGCCCGGCCGAACTACTGCTGTATATACTTGTTTCGCATATCACACGTTCATTTAACATGACTGCTGCCTCAGGGTTTTCGTGCATCTTCGATCGATTATCAGACAATACGAGGTAGTTGTTTTATGTCACTTTATCTACATTTTTATCTGGCCAATAATTTTCAAAAATTAGCTAGCCATTTGCAACACTTATTTGAAACGATTATATGTGTATTAAATCAGTGGCCTTAAATTAACTTTGTGATGGATAATCTCATTGATAATACTTAAAAACTCATTTCCAATTGAATTTTCATCACATTTATATTAAAATAAAAAATATTTGATTAACATAAAAGCATGATGAGAAAAAAATATATTTTTTTTTAAATACCAAACCTTTTGTACGAGATGCTTCCTTTCTTCGTTAGTTTCTTATTTTCACTCTCAACAATGATGTAATATAAAAATATTTTTAACATATTTTGAAATCATATAACAGAACTTAATATAAATGTAAGCTTTAAATCAAGGAATTAAAAAAAAATCACATCAAATTACATAAACAAATAAAAAATAGTTTTTGCAGACACATATTAAAAAAATCTATATAAACAATTGTTAATAAACACGAAACAACAACAACCAACCAAATGTGTAATGAGTAAGTCGCTTACCTTATTACGATCAGCTTCTGGAGCATCGGAGGCACCGCCTCCACTACTACCACCACCACCTTTTTCCACATCGCTTTGGCCGGAGACTGCCTCTTTGGAGCCCGTTTGTACTTGAGGCGTTCGACGAAATTTGGAGAAAATCTTACGCACCAGATGGTCTTGATTTTGAGGCAATTGAGGCTCGTTTTTTCGCCTTTCGGCCAATTCTTTTTCGCGTTTCACATCGGCCACCTTGCGAAAAATCAAACGATGTCTCAAATTATAAGTGAGTACCAAATTACGGGCAAAACTATTTGCAAAAGCTGAATAGAAATCGAGGACTTCGAGTAATTTATCACGTTTGATGGCATGTAAATCACAATATGTAAGGGCACGCACATTGGCCGCACTTTGGCCAACGGCAGAATCCTTCCAGAATTGGTCACCAAAGACGTCACCTTTGCCTGCGGACAGATTAAAGAAACACACACAAAACAAGAACAATTTTTTAAGAATTAATACAACCAGAGATCTGGGGGGAATTTGTGTTTGGTTACAATCATGGTGCTTTCCAACTTACCCAATATAGCCACAACTTCATCATCCTGTATCACCTCCAAGGATCCGGTTACTATGAAACATAAACTATCTATACTCTCACCCGTATGGTAGAGCAAGTCACCCGGTGCCGAATGGGACATCATGAAATGCATGGCCAGTGCTCGCAAACATCCATCCGAGGCAAGACGAAATGCTGGATGCTCGTTAAATACTTTGCGATTTAGATGAACACATATATCAGCCTTCATATCTTTCGGACAATAGTTTAGTACCTGTGAAATGAATTTGTTTTTGGGAGATTTTGCAGATTTCGTACGTTTACACACACATTTAACGGACTATTTGTACATGTAGCTATTGTTTGATAAAGTAGTTGGGTTTTTTTGTTTGTATTTTCTTTGGCAAGAATAATATGATTGCAAATTGTTTTCTTGTTTTATTTGAAAATAAATCGACTAGCTGAGTTCTATTCGAATAAAGTTTTTCTATTTATTATTTAGCTGAATACAACTCTGTTGTAAATATAGACATCAACCCTGTTACATTTTAATTACTAGGAGGTATCCTGTATTGCCCTTAATAGTTAAATAATATTGTATGATCATATACCTTATTGTAATGAGAAATGGTATAAGGAAACCTAATGAAATACAAAATTTTAAATTATTTTATGGCAATGTAAAAATATATTGTTTGGCTTTGAAAAAAAAATTTTTGATACCAACAAATCGGGGTGACATGAAAAACTTCACCCTATTTCGAATCGATATGACACCCTGTAGGATATATATGTGTTTAAAAATAGATCAATAAGAAGCATTTCGTTTCACAAAGTCACAATGAAAAGAAGAAGGTCGAATACTGGCGAGGTCGAGATCATATATTAAACCTAGGCTAAACTTCCCCAATTTTTTGTTTTGACTACATCCATTTTTTTTGAATATTGTATATCTATCACTGAGCCGATAAAGTATTATTTTCATTGTGATAATTACGGGTATGATTTTTTTACAAATTTTTAGGTAGTGAAAGTTACATCTCTAAACAATCTGTTATTGAAAACATAGGGAGAAAAATCGATACTTCTAGGGGGGTTTCAATCAAATCTCCTGTTATTTTGTATTGGGATTATTGAGGGAAGCCACCGTGGTGCATGCCCGCCTTGCATACACAAGGTCGTGCGTTCGATTCCTGCTTCGACCGAACACCAAAAAGTTTTTAAGCGATGGATTATCCCACTTCAGTAATGCTGGTGACATTTCTGAGGGCTTCAAAGCTTCTCTAAGTGGTTTCACTGCAATGTGGAACGCCGTTCGGACTCGGCTATAAAAAGGAGGTCCCTTGTCATTGAGCTTAACATGGAATCGGGCAGCACTCAGTGATAAGAGCGAAGTTCACCAATGTGGTATCTCAATGGACTGAATAGACTAAGTGAGCCTGATACATCGGGCTGCCACCTAACCTAACCTATTGGGATATTGATTATTAACAAATATCCATATCTTTACCATATATCTTCTTAAAAATCTAAACGAATTTTCGGTGAAATATGTGCATGTAGTGTCAAAGTCATAGTATGTATTAAAGTGCAGAATTAATGCCACCATGTTGCCAGGTACTCTGCAGTGTTGCCAACATATATATAGGTAATATATTTTGCCATCACTGCTGGCAACATGTTGACGTATTTAGGAAGTGCTGATTATCAGTCGCTAATGTTAAGTTAACATACAAGAGGCATAATTAAATGATTTATTTTCCGACTACAAATACGCGACAAAGACAAAGTATCCTCTTGATTCCGGGAGTGGTACAAATATTTTTTAGAAATTTACATTATTTTGTATAACCTCACTGTGTTTTCTATACAGTAAAATTCTGAAATTTTAAATTTATTCTTAACCCTTATACTACGTTGGGTATTAGGTCGTATTTTTCATCACCGAATTTTTTACTGTTGGATTATAATTAAAAGTTCTTACTACTCAGCATGAATTCATCATATGTCACTAATTCATGCACTGAGTGATAGAAATTTTCAATTATATTGGAACAGTAAGAAATGCGGTGATGACAAATACGACATGGGTCATCAAATGACCCCAACGTAGTATAAGGGTTAAGTGAAAATTGAGTCCATTTTTAAAAGATAATTTTTGGATGTTCATTAAAAGTAATGACTTGTAAAAAATCCTTTTGCTGGTAGCTTATATAATTTTTAATATTACTAATATTAAAAAAGTAAAAACAATAATTTATTATAATCGTATTATTATAATTGTATAATTTTTGATTATATTTAATGTTAACTTAACATTATCAGTCCAAAATTTTGAAAGTGTGCCTAATTAGGATAAAAAATAAAAACAAGTCTTCAGCTTTGAAAAAAACTTTAAAATATCAGCTTATATTGGGAACTTCCTAAATACAACTAAACATTTTCAATTTAGTAAATATAAAGATGTTGAAGGATGATAGTGATTTGGTTGTAATCATCAATTTTTGTTTTTAGTTGCTCGCTTTTATACGAAAAAAAAAATATTTCTTTTCTGAGAAATAAAATTTACGATAAACGAAGTTTTCTTTTGCTTTTACAATTGTGTCTCTCAGGCAAAGCGAAATTCCTTGGGCTAAACGTGGCTATGGGCAGTATTGCCAGTATTGGGGATTTTCCCCCAAATTGGGGATATTTTTTCCGTGAATGGGGACGAAATTTCTGAGTTGGGGACTTGGGATTTTGTGGGGAATTTCCATAAATTTGGGGATTTTTGTGGGGATTTATTTCTATAGGAAATTGTGTCAAAATTCTATTTCTATAGACAATTTTGCCAAAATTTTATTTCTATATAATAGAAAATTTTCTCGGTTTTTTTCTACATAGAAAATTTTCTCGAAAATTTTTTTTTCTATAGAAAATTTTGTTAAAATTTTATTTCTATAGAATATTTTGTCTAAATTTTATTTCTATAGAAAATTATCTCATAGAAAATTTTCTCAAAACTTTATTTCTATAGAATATTATCTCAAAATTTTATTTCTATATTTATTTATTTTGTCAGAATTTTATTTCTATAGGAAATTTTCTCAAAATTTTATTTCTATAGAAAATTCTCTCAAAATTTTATTTCTGTTAGAAAATTATCTCATTTTTTTATATAGAAAATTTTCTCAAAATTTTATTTCTATGGAAAATTTTATTCCTGTATAGAAAGTTATCTCAATTTGTTTTTTTTTTTCTATACAAAAAATTTTGTTAATTTTTGGCAACACTGACAGTATTGGGTATTTTCCCCCAAATTGGGGATATTTTTTCGTGAATGGGGACGAAATTTCTGAGTTGGGGACTTGGGATTTTGTGGGGAATTTCCATAAATATGGGGATTTTTGTGGGGATTTATTTCTATAGGAAATTGTGTCAAAATTCTATTTCTATAGACAATTTTGCCAAAATTTTATTTCTATATAGAAAATTTTCTCGGTTTTTTTCTACATAGAAAATTTTCTCAAAATTTTATTTCTATAGAAAATTTTGTTAAAATTTTATTTCTATAGAATATTTTGTCTAAATTTTATTTCTATAGAATATTTTGTCAATATTTTATTTCTATAGAAAATTACCTCATTGAAATTTTTCTCAAAACTTTATTTCTACAGAATATTATCTCAAAATTTTATTTCTATATTTATTTATTTTGTCAAAATTTTATTTCTATGGAAAATTTTCTCAAAATTTTATTTCTATAGAAAATTTTGTCAAAATTTTATTTCTATGGAAAATTTTCTCAAAATTTTATTTCTATAGAAAATTCTCTCAAAATTTTATTTCTGTTAGAAAATTATCTCATTTTTTTTATATAGAAAATTTTCTCAAAATTTTATTTCTATGGAAAATTTTATTCCTGTATAGAAAGTTATCTCAATTTGTTTTTTTTTTTCTATACAAAAAATTTTGTCAAAATTTTATTTCCATAGAAAATTTTGTCAATTTATTTCTATGTAGAAAATTTTCTCAAAATTTTATTTCTATATAGAAAATTTTGTCAGAAGTTTATTTTTATAGAAAATTGATGAAGTACCTCCTTGTAAAATCTACCAAAACAGCAAAAATTCTACCAATCTACCAAACAATAAAAAAAATCTAACTTCTATCAACTTTGGCAACGTGTCTAACACATCATTTTACTAGAAAATTTAGAAGTAAATTTTCGTTCATAAATACAAGGTGACCATTTTCACATCTCCAGCATTTGGAAGACGATCCACCAGTCTCTTGGTGTTGTGGTTCAAAATCTTGATCTTATTGCAGCTTGTTGGATGTGACAAAATTTTAATTTTTAAATTATTACTGATTTTCTACAGCAGAGCCTTTTGCCTTATTTTCTTTCAAAAAAATTCTCAAAAATGTATTGGGGTTTTTTGTGGGGAATTTATGTTTAAATTGGGGATGTTTGGGGACGAAAACATCATAATTTGGGGGACAAAAGCCGGAAAAATACTGGCAACTCTGGCTATGGGTATCTCAAAGATTTATTTGCTTAAGGAGACAAATTCATGGAAAGAAAACTTCTTTGGATTAAAATTTCGCATCGGATGAAAGATTTTTTGTGTATAGGCTTTCTAATTTGTATTTTTTTTTTTTTTTGCTCACAAATATATTATTCGACTTTGAAACTCTTTTATTTGTTCATACACTGCACTGAATGAAGAGTTTTCTTTTGTGAGTAACGAAATTTTAGACAAACAAAGTTTTCTTTTTGACGCTAAATATTTTTCTATTAAAGCAAATAAAAAAAAATATCAGAGACAATTGTTACAACGCTTCTCATAAATTCGGATTTATTTGTCCTTAAAGAGAATACTTTATAACAAAGGAGAATTTCGTTTGTCTAAAATTTCATTACTGAGCAAAGTATTTTTTCTTTGGGTGTGATCACAAATTAATTCATAACCGGATTCAGGGGTAACATGTACAAAATTATTAGAAGAAAATGTGACACAATTGCACAAAAGTGTAACCACTTGAAAACAATGGCAAGTTTGCCACCAAGTGGCATTACGGTAACACTGGTAACTGTAGCGATTATTTATCAAAAGTACTGTAAATATGTTACACCCTAAATAATTTTTAATAGGTGTGTTTTTTCAATAATCTGTTTTCTATATATAATCAGTGATGTGTTAGAGATTCCAGTTCTGAATTTAATTTTCTCAACTAGCATCATACAAAAAACTCCTATATATGGAAATCATTTAATAAATGGAAATTAATGTGACAATTTTAATTGCATGACTTATTGGTTTCATATGCTTTATGTGTAATTTATGAGACATTGAGTTAAGAAGGATTATTGGTTAATTTTCTTATAAAACTAATCGTGCAATGACATTTCAAAATAAGACATTCCAAATCACATTTGAGCCTTACATATTACATACATAAATATGTATAGAGAATATGAGGATTCAGAGATGATACTACTAGCAGTCAGCAGTTCAGTTGTCTAGAAAATTTAATGCTCATATGAATGTGCGATAAGTTTTCCTTCAATATTTCTCTTGGGGAAATATTGAAAAATATGTTTGCCACATAACGATACCATAGGGTATGTGAAGATTCATCAATACTTTCTAGTTTAGTAGCATGCATATTGGTTTTACAATATGGGGGCCGCTATGAAGTTATTTAATTTTGTAAAAATCTGCCAATGTTTGGACTCGCCGATATGCACAGTGTTACGAAAACCAGATGATCAACAGAACTCTTGAAAAATCAATGCAAATAAAACATAGACTTTGTATTAAATTACCAAAATAAATTTTAGAAAAACATTATGGAAAATAATTTAAAATCTTTAAATAAATAAAGACCTAATTTCTTGTAGTATTGTACTATGAAAGGTTTTCGTAACACTCTACATTTAATGGTTTTTGCAATATTTAAAATTTTGCTTTCTCTCTCTCTCTCTCAACTATTTTTAAGGTACAAACTATAGTCATCGAATACGGTATAAAGGCAGTGTTGTTAAATTACTATGTAGTTGTTTTGTTTAATCAAACATTTTAACTAACACTTTTATTGATTTTGGAATTTTTTAAACCAAGTTAGTATACTAACTGTAAATGGTTTTTTGATTTTGGTTTAAACTTTATCATCTAATAGCAAATATTTGACGGACGCTTTTCGTATTGACACGGATTTGCGAAGTATTTGTGTTTTTGTTGCAGTACTAGGTAACTCTAGCTCTAGCTATCTAAAATGCAAGTAAGCCTGTTAACACAATGTTTTGTTTGTTTGTTTTACCTTGAGGAAGAAATATGACGGAAACAAAGAAGAATAAAGGAGAAAAGATATATAGAATATTAATGAAGATTGAAAAAAAAAAACGAAAAAAAAGAAGTAGGTGATAATTTAGGTGAGGTGAGAAAAGTATGTGAGAAAAAGTGAGAAAAAAAATGTTGAGAGTGTAGAAGTTAACAAATATATATATTTTTTTTTTACAAAAAATGAGTTTAGTTCGAAAATAAGATTCCTATAAAGCCTAACATTTTTCGATGCCTTCAAGCTATAATGCTTGCAAAGCCGATATTTGTACCAGATGTTGGTTAATGGAAATAATTGTGGTTTTCAATTTGTGTAGTGGCTTTATACAGTTGTGGATTTATACAGTTGCAGAGTGTTATAATCTGATGTCTGATATAATCGAAGTGATCAATGAATGGTGCCCTTGTATATTTAGGGCGCATTTAGTAAATTTATTTTAAAATTTAAAATTTGCTATAGATTCTCTTAATGTAATATTGCATCTAATAAGCAAAGGTTTCAGTAGTGTCATATTGCATCTATTACCTTTCGATATTGTTTTGGAAAGCAGACTGCTGTAACAAGATCCATATTGGCTACGTGGACTATTTATTGGAGGGGAAAAATCATAGTGTGATCACTTTCTAGATCAATTTGTTTTTTTTTTTTTTGTTGGGGAGAAAACAACATTTTTCCCGCGAAAATCGCTAATTTTTTACATAGCGTTTAACGCAAACATTGTCAAAATCATGGACTTTAAACCATTGTACAGTTGGGTTAGATCGAAAAAAAGCTACCATGTTGCAATGGTTACCATGCCCACCTTGTATACACAAGGTCGTGGGTTCGAATCCTGCTTCGACCGAACACCAAAAAGTTTTTCAGCGGTGGATTATCCCACCTCAGTAATGCTGGTTACATTTCTGAGAATTTCAAAGCTTCTCTAAGTGGTTTCACTGCAATGTGGAATGCCGTTCGGACTCGGCTATAAAAAGGAGGTCCCTTGTCATTGAGCTTAACATGGAATCGGGCAGCACTCAGTGATAAGAGAGAAGTTCACCAATGTGGTATAACAATGGACTGAATAGTCTAAGTGAGCCTGATACATCGGGCTGCCTCCTAACCTAACCTAACCTAGATCGAAAAAAGTGTCTGTCATGTGGAAACGGAAATAACATTTTGAAATTTTGACTTATCAGACCTAAGGCCGAGGAGTCAACTTTAAAGACCTTTCACTGTGGATTAGGGATACTTATAAACCGAAAATTTTGCACATCTCATAAACGCTTTTTTTAGCATTTTGTCTCAATTTTTTTTGACGTCTGGAGATCGGAATTTTCGTTCATTTTTTTTTTTATTAAATTTCACGGAAATTTAGAAGACATACACCCATGTTCCGATATCCACTTCAATTCCATTTCCACTATTCACGTCAAATCCACGAACGTGAAAATTTGGTGTTCTTAATTCCACGTTCTTTTTTTAACCTTTCTGTAACCAGCTGGGTTGCACAAATCACGCAAAAATTCACTAAGGCGGAAATCAAAATAAGTGGAATCAATAGACTTATTATAATTTATTATTTTTTTAATTAAAAATGACGCAGTTCTAATAAAACTCATGTATAAAATATAAAATATTTAAAATTTTTTACGCGAGTACCTTTTTTAACCGGAAATACACCCATCTTGGACATAATTCAACTTTCACCAAGACTCTTGCAAGTGAATTGATTTCACGAAAAATCCGGTGAAAGTGAATTGTAGGACACGAAAATCGTGGAATTGATTCACATTCACCTGGAAGTGGATTTGGGAACATGGGCAATAATTTGTAACCGATTTGGCTGAAATTGTTGTTGTTGTTGTAACAGTTTATTGTGATTTCATTCATTTTATGTTATACGCTTTGGTACTTCAGCTTGTGGCCACATCGAGGAATTCTGCGACTAAGGTGGGGTGTGTCCAGAATGATCTGGTGGTAAGTAGGGTTGGTTTAGCTGGACACTAGAAAAGATGACGTGTGTCGTGGGGCCCTTGGTTGCAAATTAGACATACGTCAGCTACGCTGCTATCAATCACTGATAAGTAGGAATTGAGGCGGCTGCATTTGCCTGATCTTAATTGGGCTAAAACTACCCTAGTCTGCCGTGGGAGGTCTCTTTCCTCCGGTGCTATGGGCGGTGGTAGGGGCTGAAATTGTAGTCTGATCTGCTTTAACTTCCAAAAATATACATTTTTATATCCTTTACATAAGATGTCATTCCGTTTATAATGAATCTAAATAGACCCCTCAAAATGAAGTCCTGAGACTGTCGAGCGATGTCCGTCCATCCGTCTGTTGATATCACGCTGTCTTACGAAAGAAATCAGAGTTCTGTTTGAAACTTGGCAGAAATGTTTGTTATTGATGTAGGTCGGATGGTATTGCAAATGGTCCATTGAACCACCTTTAGGTATAGCCCCCATGAAAAGCTAGAGATCGCTTTTATATATATCTTCTGGAGCTCCGAGGAAGACCGAATTGTTTATGATCCGGTTGAAAGTTGGTATGTGATGTCAATATAAGGACAATGGTTTCTCATATAAAAATTGGACCATATAGAGCCATAATTATATATAACAGTTTGGCTGATAAGTCCTCGGTCTGACATATAGATGGCGTCGCTAGTATTAAATGCATATTATTTTTATATAGCACCAACCTTCCAATTCGTGTCAAAATTTGACGTCTGTAAGTCAATTAGTTTGTGAGATAGAGCGTCTTTTGTGAAGCAACTTTTGTTATTGTGAAAAAAATGGAAAACAAGGAATTTCGTGTTTTGATAAAATACTGTTTTCTGAAGGGAAAAAATACGGTGGAAGCAAAAACTTGGCTTGATAATGAGTTTCCGGACTCTGCCCAGGGAAATCAACAATAATTGATTGGTATGCAAAATGCAAGCGTGGCGAAATGAGCACGGAGGACGGTGAACGCAGTGGACGCCCGAAAGAGGTGGTTACCGACGAAAACATCAAAAAAATCCACAAAATGATTTTGAATGATCGTAAAATGAAGTTGATCGAGATAGCAGAGGCCTTAAAGATATCAAAGGAACTTGTTGGTCATATCATTCATCATTATTTGGATATGCGGAAGCTCTGTGCAAAATGGGTGCCGCGCGAGCTCACATTTGACCAAAAACAACAACGTGCTGATGATTCTGAGCGGTGTTTGCAGCTGTTAACTCGTAATACACCCGAGTTTTTCCGTCGATATGTGACAATGGATGAAACATGGCTCCATCACTACACTCCTGAGTCCAATCGACAGTCGGCTGAGTGGTCAGTGACCGGTGAACCGTCTCCGAAGCGTGGAAAGACTCAAAAGTCCGCTGGCAAAGTAATGGCCTCTGTTTTTTTGGGATGCGCATGGAATAATTTTTATCGATTATCTTGAGAAGGGAAAAACCATCAACAGTGACTATTATATGGCGTGGTTGGAGCGTTTGAAGGTCGAAATCGCGGCAAAACGGCCCCATATGAAGAAGAAAAAAGTGTTGTTCCACCAGACAACGCCCCGTGCCACAAGTCATTGAGAACGATGGCAAAAATTCATGAATTGGGCTTCGAATTGCTTCCCCACCCACCGTATTCTCCAGATCTGACCCCCAGCGACTTTTTCTTGTTCTCAGACCTCAAAAGGATGCTCGCAGGGAAAAAATTTGGCTGCAATGAAGAGGTGATCGCCGAAACTGAGGCCTATTTTGAGGCAAAACCGAAGGAGTACTACCAAAATGTTATCAAAAAATTGGAAGGTCGTTATAATCGTTGTATAGCTCTAGAAGGGAACTGTGTTGAATAATAGAAACGAATTTTGACAAAAAATGTGTTTTTCTTTGTTAAACCGGGGACTTATTAAAGGGTGATACGGTCAAAATTTGGTCAAGGGAAAACGCGTGTAAATCGGTGAAATCGTTTATTTAAAAAATAAAATTAAATTTCTTTTTCAAGTTCAATTAGTATAAAATTCAGGAAAAATATTCAGTTAGGCTTTCGCTTTTCCAAATCCGAATTGCCGGGCCTCACGCTTGATACCTGCCATCAGATTTTGTACAGCCACCTTGTCCACCTTCTTCGCCGCAGAAAACCAGTTTGCCTTGAACTGCTGCTCGTCCTTAGCAGTTTTTTTTTGGTCTTCTTTAGGTTCCGCTTGACAATAGCCCAGTATTTCTCAATTGGGCGGAGCTCTGGCGTGTTGGGAGGGTTCTTGTCCTTGGGAACCACCTGCACGTTGTTGGCGGCGTACCACTCCATTGCCTTTTTACCGTAATGGCAAGATGCCAAATCCGGCCAAAACAGTACGGAACAACCGTGTTTCCTCAGGAAAGGCAGCAGACGTTTATTCAAACACTATTTCACGTAAATTTCTTGGTTGACAGTCCCGGAAGCTATGAAAATGCTGCTTTTCAAGTCACAGGTACAGATGGCTTGCCAAACCAGATATTTCTTTGCTAACTTTGACAGTTTTATGTGCTTGAAAATATCTGCTACCTTTCCCCTTCCTTTTGCCGTATAAAACTCCTGTCCCGGAAGCTGCTTGTAGTCGGCTTTGACGTAGGTTTCGTCGTCCATTACCACGCAGTCAAACTTCGTCAGCATCGTCGTGTACAGCCTCCGGGATTGCGCTTTGGCCGTCGTATTTTGTTTATCATCGCGATTTGGAGTCACTACCTTCTTGTAAGTCGATAGTCCGGCTCGATTTTTGGCTCGATGCACGGTTGTAGGCGATACACCCAGCTTATTTGCGGCATCTCGGAGAGAGAGGTTAGGGTTTCGCTTGAAACTACCGGCAACTCTCTTTGTCGTCTCAGCGGCTTCCGGTTTTCGATTTCCTCCCCGATCCAGACTTCCTGGCTGTCGACAAACGTTCCCCAAACACTTTAATTACATTTGTAACGGTTGATTTGGCAACTTTTAGCGATTTTGTCAGCTGTGCGTGCGGATTTTCGCGATGCGCGAGCAAAATTTTGATACGCTGCTCTTCTTGCTTGGACGGCATTTTGACAACTGAAGAGTGAATTCCAAAATCAAAATAGGAGCAACATTCTACACACACACCTTCAAAATGAGGGGTGTTCAGGTTTTTTAAATGCAAAATTGAAAGAAATACGTCAAGTTTATATTGACCAAATTTTGACCGTATCACCCTTTAACCAACCTTATACATATAAACCGACTCCTAGATATGACTTCAGGAGTTTTCTGGAGAACAAATTTTGTCAGATCTATTTGAAATTTGGTCAGTAGATGCTCTGTAATAATCACGCTAAAATTGCTCCATAATTATATATAGCCCCCATATAAACCAATCAAAAATTTGACTTCTGGATCCTGCTAGAGATCCAATCCAATTGAAATTTGAGAGCAGTGGGAAGACGAAGTTTCATATTTGTTCAGGTCTTCGTCATATTTAGATTCACAAACTGACATATATTGCTATTAAAAAGGACAGTTCATTTCATATATACCGTATTACCGATTTGAGTTCTGTTGGATAAAAAGAAATAATTCGACTTCTCTGATATTTAAAATAGGTTGTTTGGTTAGACGATGAAAATCGTATGCCAAAGATGTTTTGCTATATCATTTCACTTATGATTCGTCTGGAATTTCCAGATATTGGATTTCCAGATGTACCAGATATAAATCATTCGATTTATATGAAATTTGTTGTTATTTATAGAGCTTATATAAACCGCTTATATTCGTTATTATTTCAGAATATTTAATAATTACATTAATTACACTTCCTCTCTCCACATAGTTTTAAATAAATATAAAATACCAAAAAACGAAAAAGTTTGAATTTTATGAACTAGAAAAAGCTTAAGAAAATTATGTGTAGGTCAATAGAACAAAGAAAACGAGATGAAAATAAACCAAGTACAGATCAAAGTTGAATGAAACTAATAAGCATTTAGTGGGTAATGAAAGAAGCTTCTAACAAACAAAATCAAAACAAAATTCTAATTTATAAGACTACAACTTTTTTCAAAGTGGAACTAGCTTTCCAATGCGTCTATGATACGAATTAATTTTCTAATGCATTTTTGTTTTGCTTATATGCTAAGGTTGCAATCTAAACTTTCGTAAATTAATGAAGTATGCCTACGAAATCGAGTCAATCAATTAATGAATTAATCAAAACTAGACTGAGTTAAAACAAGAAAACAAGGCTTTTCTAATATTTGCAAGTGTATGTACATTTGCGTGTTAATATGTTTGAATGATGACAAAAATATGTGTATTTGTTTTTCTCTTTAAATTTATATATATTTTTTTATAAATTTTCAATATTTTAGTGCTTTAATAATAGTCTGTTTTTTGTTTAGTGTAAATTTCTATTTAGTATAAAAAAATTATGTAAAATATGATTTCATTTGTTTTATATGTAATAAGAATCAATTTAATGGTCATTACCAAAAATATGTATGATTGAATATTATATTGCTTGGTATGGGTTTTAATATAAAAATATCATGAAAAAAATACCTTTTCCGTGTCTAAACCCTTTGTCATGGCCCACGTGGATACCACATAATCCATAACACGTTCACTTAAGGCCTTCGGTACCTCATGCAGTTTCATAAACTCACGTACATTGTTTAGCATGTCATGATACTTAGCCGTTGCGGAGGTCATTTGTTGGATGATGGTGGTAACATGACCGAAAATTGTAGCGTAAAGTAAAGCTGTTGATTGTGGATATTTTTTTGTTTTTTTTTTTTTTTTTATAATTCAAGGTGCATAAGATAAGTGATAAAAGGGGAAAATATATTGAAAAAAATCAATTAAATATATATTATGCAGCAAATAGTTTGCTTATTATTATATTTCTATGTAATTTTGATGGTATGTTTCTTTTAAATTTTGACTAAATTTGATTTGAACTTGAATTAGCTTACTTTGTTGTTGCTACTTTTCTTAAAAAAATATTTTGGGGTATTTCTTTGAAGAATTCAACGCAACCTAGAACAGTAATAAATGAGATACTACACATAATTGGAGTTTTCATTATAATAACAAGGTTTTATTTAAAAAAAATGTTCTAATATGAATTCAAAATGATATTAATTTTTAATGATTATCTAAACTCAGATGAGAACATTTTTGTTTGTGCAATAATGCTATAAAAACACAAAAGCAAATTAACGAAAAAAGAAATGGGAATAGGAATAGAAAATAAATAAAAAAAAAAAAAAAAAACTATAAATAAAAGAAGACTTGTTTTTAACATAATCGATTGTGGGTAATATTCCTACTTGTTGAAGAAAATTTCTTAACATATTTTGAATATAAATTTTGGAGTTAAAAAATAAAAAAAAACAATATTTTTTGGATTCAATTGCAAAATTTATTGATCCTATTAATTATACCCTCCACCATAGGATGGGGGTATATTAACTTTGTCATTCCGTTTGTAACACATCGAAATATTGCTCTAAGACCCCATAAAGTATATATATTCTGGGTCGTGGTGAAATTCTGAGTCGATCTAAGCATGTCCGTCCGTCCGTCCGTCTGTCCGTCTGTCCGGCTGTCCGTCCGTCTGTGGAAATCACGCTAACTTCCGAATGAAACTAGCTATCGACTTGAAACTTGGCACAAGTAGTTGTTATTGATGTAGGTCGGATGGTATTGAAAATGGGCCAACCGATCCCCAAATTTGGCTTGCGGAGCCTTCCGGAGCAGCAAAATTCATCCGATCCGGTTGAAATTTGGTACGTGGTCTAAGTATACGGTCTCTAACAACCATGCAAAAATTGGTCCATATCGGTTCATAATTATATATAGCCCCCATATAAACCGATCCCCAGATTTGACCTCCGGAGCCTCTTGGAGGGGCAAAATTCATCCGATCCGGTTGAAATTTGGTACCTGATGTTAGTATACGCTCTCTAACAACCATGCAAAAATTGGTCCATATCGGTCCATAAATATATATAGCTCCCATATAAACCGATCCCCAGATTTGACCTCCGGAGCCTCTTGGAGGAGCAAACTTCATCCTACCCGATTGAAATTTGGTACGTGGTATTAGTATATGGTCTCTAACAACCATGCAAAAACTGGTCCATATCGGTCCATAATTATATATAGCTCCCATATAAACCGATCCCCAGATTTGACCTCCGGAGCCTCTTGGAGGGGCAAAATTCATCCGATCCGTTTGAAATTGGGTACCTGATGTTAGTATACGGTCTCTAACAAGCATGCAAAAATTGGTCCATATCGGTCCATAAATATATATAGCTCCCATATAAACCGATCCCCAGATTTGACCTCCGGAGCCTCTTGGAGGAGCAAACTTCATCCTACCCGATTGAAATTTGGTACGTGGTGTTAGTATATGGTCTCTAACAACCATGCAAAAATTGGTCCATATCGGTCCATAAATATATATAGCTCCCATATAAACCGATCCCCAGATTTGACCTCCGGAGCCTCTTGGAGGAGCAAACTTCATCCTACCCGATTGAAATTTGGTACGTGGTATTAGTATATGGTCTCTAACAACCATGCAAAAACTGGTCCATATCGGTCCATAATTATATATAGCTCCCATATAAACCGATCCCCAGATTTGACCTCCGGAGCCTCTTGGAGGGGCAAAATTCATCCGATCCGTTTGAAATTGGGTACCTGATGTTAGTATACGGTCTCTAACAAGCATGCAAAAATTGGTCCATATCGGTCCATAAATATATATAGCTCCCATATAAACCGATCCCCAGATTTGACCTCCGGAGCCTCTTGGAGGAGCAAACTTCATCCTACCCGATTGAAATTTGGTACGTGGTGTTAGTATATGGTCTCTAACAACCATGCAAAAATTGGTCCATATCGGTCCATAAATATATATAGCTCCCATATAAACCGATCCCCAGATTTGACCTCCGGAGCCTCTTGGAGGAGCAAACTTCATCCTACCCGATTGAAATTTGGTACGTGGTGTTAGTATATGGTCTCTAACAACCATGCAAAAATTGGTCCATATCGGTCCATAATTATATACACAGTCTCACATAAGTTTACATACCCTTGAGGTTTTTACCTTATAACTAAACATGTTTCTTGTTGTTGTTTATAATCCAGACTAAAAACATCTTCTTGAAAATGGACAAATACTTTGTTTTTCAAATTAATTTACAAAATCTAAAGCATATATATGCATATTGTATTATATTTTAATAATTAAAGAAAATACAATTTCTTAAACCGTATGTAAACTTGTGTAAGACTGTGTATAGCTCCCATATAAACCGATCCCCAGATTTGACCTCCGCAGCCTCTTGGAGGAGCAAAAGTCATCCGATGCGGTTGAAATTTGGTACATTTCGTTAGTATATGGCCTCTAACAGCCATGCAAAAATTGTCAAACTTTATTACTATAGAAAGTTTTGTCAAAATTTCATTTCTATAGAAAGTTTTGTAAAAAGTTTATTTCTATAGCAATGTTTGTCAACATTTTATTTCCATAGAAAATTTTGTCAAAATTTTATTTCTATAGAAAATTTTGTAAAAAATTTATTTCTGTAGAAAATTTTGTCAAAATTGTATTGCTATAGACAATTTTGTCAACATTTTATTTCTATAGAACATTTTGTCAACATTTTATTTCTATAGAAAATTTTGTCAAACTGAATTATATACGTATTTAATCGGCCTTTTTTTGTTTAATATATACCCCTTATGGACTAACTTACAATTTAGAAGACAGTGTTAAAAAGTTTTACGATACCTTGCCATCGGCAAGTGTTATCGCAACCCAAGTAATTCGATTGTGGATGACAGCCTTTAGTAGAAGTTCCTACGCAATCCATGGTGGAGGGTACATAAGATTCGGCCTGGCCGAACTTACGGCCGTATATACTTGTTTTTAATTGATATGTCTTCAATCATAGAAATGATAGTATCAATCACCAAAGTAATTGATCCAATTAAAAAATTTATGTCTATTGTTAATTTTGTGACTGATTTTTGTTTTAATTAAACAATTTGTTGGATCAATTAAATTTGTAATTGAATATTTTTGAAAATTCAATTAAAGTTTTCATTCGAAATATTTTGGTGAAAATTTTTTTCTGTGCATCTTTAGCGTTCCAAATGCATTTTAGTAAAATTTACAAATTTTAGAAAATTCTGAACTATTTTTGAATTTGAATTTAGCAAAGTTTAATACCAAAGAAAAATTAAAAAATCAAAACAATATAAAACAAAGGAATTTTACTTGATTACAAATGCTAGGTGAATTTAGATAAAATGAAAAAAAAAAAATAAAATATAAAATATAATAAGATAATAATGAAAAAAGTGCGATATGAAAACTACAAGTATATTTTTTACATTTATTAGTTCTAGCGGCGTTACATAATGAAATATACGCTTTTATTTGTTTAAACGATTATCTTAAGATGTGACTATATATTTGTTGACTCATTAGCTATTAAATTAATTAAAATGTAATATAACAGGTTGGCTGATAAGTCCCCGGTCTGACACATAGATGGCGTCGCTAGTATTAAATGCATATTATTTTTATATAGTACCAACCTTCAAATGATTCGTGTCAAAATTTAACGTCTGTAAGTCAATTAGTTTTTGAGATACAGCGTCTTTTGTGAAGCAACTTTTGTTATTGTAAAAAAAACGGAAAAAAGGAATTTCGTGTTTTGATAAAATACTATTTGCTGAAGGGGAAAAATATGGTGGAAGCAAAAACTTGGCTTGATAATGAGTTTCCGGACTCTGCCCCAGGGAAATCAACAATAATTGATTGATATGCAAAATCCAAGCGTGGTGAAATGAGCACGGAGGACAGTGAACGCAGTGGACGCCCGAAAGAGGTGGTTACCGACGAAAACATCAAAAAAATGATTTTGAATGACCGTAAAATGAAGTTGATCGAGATAGCAGAGACCTTAAAGATATCAAAGGAACGTTTTGGTCATATCATTCATCAATATTTGGATATGTGGAAGCTCTGTGGAAAATGGGTGCCGCGCGAGCTCACATTTGACCAAAAACAACAACGTGTTGATGATTCTGAGCGGTGTTTGCAGCTGTCAACTCGTAATACACCCGAGTTTTTCCGTCGATATGTGACAAGGGATAAAACATGGCTCCATCACTACACTCCTGAGTCCAATCGACAGTCGGCTGAGTGGACAGCGACCGGTGAACAGTCTCCGAAGCGGGGAAAGACTCAAAAGTCCGCTGGCAAATGGCCTCTGTTTTTTGGGATACGCATGGAATATTTTTTATCGATTATCTTGAGAAGGGAAAAACCATCAACAGTGACTATTATATGGCGTTATTGAAGCGTTTGAAGGTCGAAATCGCGGCAAAACGGCCCCATATGAAGAAGAAAAAAACTGTTCCACCAAGACAACGCGCCGTGCCACAAGTCATTGAGAACGATGGCAAAAATTCATGAATCGGGCTTCGAATTGCTTCCCCACCCACCGTATTCTCCAGATCTGGCCCCCAGCGACTTTTTCTTGTTCCCAGACCTCAAAAGGATGCTCGCAGGGAAAAAATTTGGCTGCATTGAAGAGGTGATCGCCGAAACTGAGGCCTATTTTGAGGCAAAACCGAAGGAGTACTACCAAAATGGTATCAAAAAATTGGAAGGTCGTTATAATCGTTGTATCGCTCTTGAAGGGAACTATGTTGAATAATAAAAACGAATTTTGACAAAAAAAAAATGTGTTTTTCTTTGTTAGACCGGGGACTTATCAGCCAACCTGTTATTTCATATGTAATATTTTATTATTTATAAAATAATTTATTTTCTCATGTTTCTTCTTAAGATGGTTAAATAACTCAAATTTGTATAATTATGTATGTATTATAACAGTTTCTCTAAAACTGTTATACGGCCAAGAAACTTTTATACTGACAAAAAAAGTAATTATATTATGAGTAATTTAATAAAAATGTTATAAATTGAAATTTAATGGATTAAAAATTCCACGTCTGCAGAGAGACATAAATAGGCACTCTTTTAGAAACTATTTTTTGAAATCTTAGGTATTTTATTTGTCCTTACTTGGTTTAATACTCGATAGAAATCAGACAATTTTAATTTATTGCGAAAAACGATAAACGTCAAACCTCAATAGAACTTCTTGCGAAGAGAGAAAAATTTCTATATCCAGAAGAGCATTTCTGGATGAACATTAAAAGTAAAAGTTAAAAAAAAATTAATCTATTTTCCATATATTATTTTATATTTTATAACACCTAACTAATACTGGAAGAATTCTAGAACTATTATGAACTTTAATTTATTTGAAATATAAAATATAGAATAAAATTTTTCAATGAATACTTTACGTTAAATGAATTCATTATATTTAGAACATACACTGAAAAAAAATTGAACCCACCAAGAAGAAAAATTTCGGTTAATTTTGGAAAATTTGGAATATTTTTAGAAAATTTTAACTAAACAGTATAACAAACGCTGGCATCACGCCGATGTCATAAAAATAAGTATATATTTTTCGACAAATTCAAGCAAATCTATTAGAAATAAATAAGTTTTTTCACTTGTTAAAGAAAATTTTGTAGTTTGAAGGAAAAAATTGGAGTTCAAAATTGCAAGAATGTCTTTAGTGACATACGAAGTTCATGATGAACACATTTGTAGTAAAATTTACAAATTTAAAGAAATATTGAACTATATTGTGGAAGACACGAATTTAGTTAATCCCTATCCTTCATTTGTGTATATTTTTTTCCTCGGTTTTAGTTAATTTAACTAACGTACACAAAAAATTATTAGAGTAGAGGAAACTTTGTCCAAACATTATAATTCCATGATCTAAATTAAAGATAAATTGGCTTTAGTGAAATAGAGAGTTCACTTTTTTTTGTGAGTGTAATTATAAATATTATAAAAGTTAATTTATATAATTAGTTTATATGATTTTGTATGAAGTAAATGCAATGGAATATAAGATGGAAACTACATTTTTCTTGTCAAGCGCATATTTCAATTATGTTATTCTTTCGATCTGTAACTACCAAAGCGTTATACAAATATTTAGTATCACTTTAGCGTTTATGTTCTATTCAATAGCAATAGAATGACGTGGCAACGGAACGTGTTAAAAACACTGCACCTGCAATTATCATCATGCAGATGGTGAACACCTTCTCGTTGTCCGTCTCGGCGGCGACATTGCCAAATCCCACCTAAAAAATGGAAAGTAAAACAAGAAAAAAATATAGAAAACTTTAAGTAAGTAAATATATATGGCAAAATTTATTATTAAATAAACAAATGTGGCATATTTTCTTCTTACTAAAGATCTTCGTTTGAAGATCTTCTCGATGACTTACCGATGTCATACAGGTCATGGTAAAATACAATGCGGTCACATACATACTCTTGCGAGAGGGACCATTTATCAGTTCTGTGGAATCATTATTGTATATATAAGAATATGGTGATTGTGTGACATTGGCCAATTTCCATAGCCAACTATATTGAATCTGAAAGAGAAATAATTATTAGATTTTGTTTTGAAAGTTAATGTTTAGGTCGTAATATATATTTACCCCATTATCAGCATCTGTTCTACCTATTGAATACCATATGCAGGCCAGCCAATGGGCCACCAGCATATAAAAACATAGAAGTAATATCAACATGGCTGCTCCATATTCCAAATAACGATCCAATTTTCGTACAACTCGTCCCAAACGCAGCAATCGAACAACCTTTAAAGCACTAAACAAGGAACCAATGCCATCCTCATCACGATCGAAGGCATTGAAGACATCGTATGGCAGGCAACTGAGCAAATCAATAATGAACCATGATTTCAGATAATTCATGCGTATCACTTTTGGATCACTGACAACCTCACCGCCGGGACCCACAAAGGTAGTATGAAAATTTAAAACTGTTATACGCCAAAAAAAAGAGGAGAAAGAATACACATGTTTACATATATGTAAAAGCCTAATAGACGACACTAAAGAAGGGTCCTTTGGGGACAAATTTTCTTGAGGAATACTTTGTGTATTTTTTTTACTAAGCAACATAAATACTTGTTTGTATGACTCTATTCAGTAATGCTTTGTCATTTGTAATGCCTTTGATTTAATCCTAAAGGACTTTATTTACATAGTCATATGTGAAAATGTAAATTCATTTGTCTAACAAGTGGCTTTGTCGCATTGTATCTTCGTAGTGATTCAACACGTTTTCACTGCATTTATTTTACCCCCTAAGCACAAACTTTCCAAATTGATTTATGAATTTATTCATAACCACTCGTTTATGTTTGGTTTGTTGTAGATTCAAAGCAGTGATGTCAGTGGCATAAAATATTTGCAGCCTCTGTATAGACTAGCTAACGCGTGCCAAATAAAAGGTGTCTTAAGGAGCATGATAACATGGCAAGAAAAGGAAACAAAACAATTCCAAACTCTTAATTCGTTTGATTTTTTCAAGGGTATAAAAGTTCAAAAACAAAATTGATTGGTATATATTGCAAAATATTGAGAGTTTATTAACATAATTCAAAGAAAAAAATAAAATGTGCTAAATAGTTTAAAAGTTATGAAAGATTTATAGAGTTACCATAACAATTAATATAAATCATACGCTCCTAGGGACAAATTTAGAAAAATTGTAATTTCTAATACGGAAGCTGTTATTCTTTAATTTTTCATTTTGTAATTCATAGATATTATGATGAATTATAAATTTACAGTAAAGCCTCTCAGAAGTGGACACCTAGGGTAGCCTAAATTTTGGTTATGACAGTTTAATTTTAATGGTTTAATATGGCCAACATTTCAAAATAATTGTCCACTTTTTTGAGAGTTGTCCGGTTTTTTAAAGATAAATATCTTTGAGACAAATTTCTTTATCAATTTATCTATCTATCCAAATAGTAAACCCTTTACTTATCGTTTCCTACTTTGCGAATACATGTTGAGTAATTTGCTTTATATTTGTTAGTTTTCCTCACTATTATTTAGGAAACGTGAGTTGCACCGTGCCATGAATTATGCTGGTCTTGAGTAGGAAATAATTCACAAAATTTTCGCTTTCGCTAACAAACTTTATATTCTTCTCTTTCGGTGAGGAAAATAGAATACCTTAAAGCAAAAATCTGTAAGACACAAAAAGGAAAAAGAAACGGAAAATAATTGTGCAAACGGGGACCAAGAAAACTACTCTGCGAAGTTTATTAAAGAAGTCAGCAAAATGATATCGCATTGTGGATGGAACTCAAGAACTGACAATATTTGTTTCCTTTAGTATGTAAAACTTTTACGCGATTGCTTGAGAACAAACTATAGCTGGCTTTGAAAAGCCCATTTCTATAGAGAGTTCTTAGACATAAGAAACTTAGTGTTTCCGGTCCATTTATATTCATGCTGCATTACAATATCTATGACAAGTGGTTATTATTAATAGAGTGTATGTGTGCTGATGTCTATGGGATTTTTTCTCTTGTAGTCCTTATTTAATGTAATGTCCTCATTATGATAAAGGATAATGGAGAAGGAGGAGGTTAATTTTTATTATGTACTTACCAATATCAATAAAGAATATAACATCTACAATTGAATCAACAACAAGTAATGAAACATCTTCTGAGGTTTTATTTTTAAAAGCGACATTATATGGCACCTAAAGAGGAAAAGAGAAAAAAATTTATATTAAATTCAAATAAAATAAAATTTAGTTAATTTAAGAAAATCTTCAAATACAGAAAATTCTCAATTATTTTAGAAAAGTGCATTATTCTATTTTAAAGAAAATTTAAATTAGCATTTATTTTTTATTTGACTCTCGGAGGAATGTGTTGTAATATTCCACAGATATGCCAAAGAAATCTTGTAAACCTCTAACCTTGGGGCTTCCCACTCTTAGTGTACTGCATTTACAATTCGTGTCACTTATGTTCAACATAATCTTCTACCTCACCGTATATACTTCCTTGTGCCCATAGATTATCACATAATTACATGGGTGTTTGCACTCGCATTGTCTGCTTGTCTCTTTAGCTTAAAAGTATTTACCATTTGCATGGGTGTGGTAGTGATTTGGACAATATAAATCTCAAGAATACGTCCACCTTTAATACACCGTGATTTACAACCATTGTGCATAGCATTGCGGCCATAGATCTTGGGGCATAAGGTGGAAATGACCATTGTAATCATAAATTTTCAAAAGTATCCCAGAGAAAGATGTTCCATATGAGGAAGCGGAAATTAAGTTTTACTGGAAGATTTATTTAAGTTTCAAACAAAGGCAAAAGCTTTTGTTTAATGCAAATAAGTCAAATGGATAACATTTTGAAATTTCTTAATTTTGAAAGAAATTTTGTATTAAAGGTAACTTAATTAGAAAACTCCTAGGATTAAAGAAACGAAATAACTAAACAATGTTTATGGCGGGAATGTATTCCTTCAAATTACAAAAGTCATATAAGGATTTTACCAAAACATGATACGAATATTGAAGATTTTATAAAGTTATAGCTTGTAATAATATTAGTCATACGCTCCAAAGGACAGTTTACGAAAATTATATAGTTTGTGAATTACTACATTAGTATGAAAAGTTTTAGGGTGAATTTTAATTGTCATCCTTACCATGAGTTTATAGCAAGGGACATAATTCATCGTAGCCATTTTTAAAGCTTATGACACTCAAAACTAGGCATACTTGCTGTCTCATAACAGATAATTTTTTATGTTTTGAGTACGTGCTTAATCAATGAAAAATGGCAACGAGAATGTGTTATATCTTTATAGACTCATATAATTGAAAGTTCCAAGGAGGAATTAACGTTGAGCGAAATCCTTTGTGATACCCTAAAAAAGCTACTGAATTGAAACCGACACTATCACGTCCAAAAAGGAAACGAAAAAAGGTAACGACATCAGAAACAGAAAACCTTAATGTCATGCTACATCTATTGCCTTTAGACATTTGGGCCAAACAGTCTTACTTTGGGGCTCTCTCGCTTTGGTATTTCTTCTACGAAGGTAAATATTGTTTGACGAGCAATAATTAATTCAATAAAGCCCAATATTTTGGTTCAAATTCTAAACCAGTGCCTTTTTATGCCACGGCTGTGCGGTTGCGCGAGCTATCGCTGTGGTCGGAAAAAAGTTACGGTCACAGTTCGGTCCTCAAAATAATGCCAGATGTGCCTAAAGTAGTGGATTACACTTTGGCGAGTCCACTTTTCGACAAAAACTTTGAGACTCCTCAACAGTGAGGCGTGGTGCACACAGACCCCGGGGAATAAAGAATATAAAGATTTCTACACTGATGGCTCCAAATTGGATGGACAATTGGGTTTCGGAGTATATTCTAATGATCTGAAACTTCGAATAGCGAAAGGCCGAAATATTAGCAATAAAAAATGTGGGCATTAATATATACTCAGACAGTCAACCTGCAATAAAATCCTTGGACTCTGTGTTCTTCGAAAACGGCCATCGACTGCCGCAAATCTCTCAATGAGATGACCGAGCAGTACAATATTCACCTAATATGGATGCCTGGCCATAGGAACATACCGGGGAACTGCGAAGCGGATGAGTTGGCAAGGCTAGGGACTACCTTACATATTCCAGGGGAACTAGAATCTGTTGGTATGCCCCTGGCTACCTGTAAGCTCATGCTCCGTGAGAAGGCTGTTATGATGGCAAATGTTCGATGGGAGAATTGCAAGGGCTGTAACGACACCAAGCAAATATGGCCCCATTTAAACTTAAACCGCACACTAGATATGCTAGTGTTCTCGAGACGTCAGATATCACTCCTGATATCTGCTATAACGGGTCGCTGCCTGATAGACGATTTTGCAAAAACTATAGGCGCGATGTATAATGACTATTGTATGACCTGTCATGATGCGGTGGAAAAGGAATCAAACACCTCTTGTGTGAGTGCAGAGATGGTCTGTATCAAACTTTTTTAGGTTCGCGACTGTCGCAAAGTTGTAAACGTCGTAAACGTCACATACGCGTCGTAAATGTAGAAAAAGTAACAAAAGTCGCAAACTCAAAATACTTTAGTCGCGTCAGCTAGGCAGCGAATTCGATGATAGCCAAGACGATGGTATGTGCGAAGAAGTTGCAATTCTTAGGAATGTTCACAATTTTCGGTTTTAGACCCCACATTTTCCCTATTGCCTTTTGCACGAGTACAGGGTAACCGTGGATTTTCTCGTCCTTTCTTAGCTTTAAGTTAGTCTCCTGTCTAATATAACCCCAAGGTATTTTGCACACTCACCAACGGGAATTTCGATACCACCTAAGAAAATAGACTTGACCATGGGAAAACTTTCACAAATTTCTGTAGAAACTCACAGCGAATGCTGTCAAACTAAATTAAAAAATGTTCAGGAGTTCTTCTATTCAAAATTTGGTTTTCTACTCTATTTTGTGTAAAGTGCAATCATCTTTTAGGAGCATATAGCTTCAGATTACTGGCGGATCTGGAAAACATTAACTTAAGCAGTCTGCTAATGTTTTTGGAACAATCTGGTTGCTTCAACAAAGAAAAATAATCGAAAAGGTTCAGCGGTTAAAACTAGAAGTGCCCGTATGTAATAGGTACTTTTAGTTAATGTGGTATCACAATGGACTGAATAGTCTAAGTGAGCCTGAATCTTAATCGGGCTGCCACTTTAACCTAACCTATCAGAAACTATCTAAAAAGTGAAGGCCATATTTAAACGAAATCTACGCAGTAGTGTTAGAAAATTTACTCGTGAGCTGAATATATCGCAAGAATGGATGTACCACATATTAAAAAATTAGTTTGGACTAAAGCGATTGAAGTTCCGAAAAACGCAAGAACTCACCGATGCAGCAAAAAAGACTGGAAAGAACCAAGGAATTGCTACACTTGCACGAAAGAGAGCCATTACAAACTAAGTAGGTTGTAAACAAACAAAATTATAGGGTTGACTTGCCAAAGAAGTCAGTTGGGTGACCACCAAATCTCAAGTGCCAACTATGGTCCTCACGGCCCTGAGGAGCTGAGACGAATTTCCCTTCTTCATGTTCTATCGAAAGCTTTCGAACATATACTAAAAAAATCAAATAGTGCCACATACTAGAGCAAAGATTTTCGACACCCTATATGCTTTCAATTCTCATCATAGTACCAAGTCTCTCTTGCTCCATTTTACAGAAACCATTAGGAAAGACATGAATGGTAAGAACTCTGCTCCAGTAGCCCTGGATTTGACCAAGAGGTTTAAGTCAATTTGTTATGAGACGATGATCCGGAAGATAAGGGTTGAACTTAAGTTTTCTACTTCGGTGTGCAGACTTATATTTTCTTACATGACTGACAGTAAACAGTTTGTTGAATTTAATTGATGGAAATCTGGGTTGATTACATTGACTTCAGGGATACATCAGGGTTATATTTTAGGCCCTCTTCTTTTTATTGTGTACGTAAATTATCTTTATCTATATACTGAATAGTCTAAGTGAGCCTGAAAATAAATCGGGCTGCCACTTTAACCTAGATGATCTTTCTGTGTGCTACGAGTAGACTTAATGTACTACCTTATTGTATGCAGATGACGTCTTCTTCCTGATTAATTCATATCCTTATTCTGGGATAACCTTCGAATCAAAAATTAACTTATATCTCATTTGGGGCTTTGCATGAGGCCGACCAAAATTGTCTAACTATTAATAATCTTAAGACTAAAGCAATTGTCTTGAGATCTCTTGATTTTAATGTGCATACTTACACCCAGGGAAGAAATATGATCATCTCAAACATGTTTCAAGAGCAAAATATTATTTTTGGATGGTGACCATGTAACATTTTTATCGCAACCATGTTATTTTCTGGGAAATTATGTACCTGTTTTCGCAAAACATGTTTGCGATAAACAACATTTTTGCGATAAACATGTTACATGGTCAACATCCAAAAATAACATTTTGCTCTTGAAACATGTTTGAGGTGATCATATTCCTTCTCTGTGTGTATATGTGGGAATTTCCAGAGTAGATGAAGTAGATCGACTTAAACGTCTGGGAATAATTATTGACTTAAATCAATCACGAATTATAGGAATCCTGCGTAACGGCCGAAGGTCGCTTCCAGCTCATATTCAAAATAAATGCGAATATTACCGGGAAAATAAAGGGTGATACGGTCAAAATTTGAATAAACTTGACGTATTTCTTTCAATTTTGTATTTAAAAAACCTGAACACCCCTCATTTTGAAGGTGTGTATGTGTAGAATGTTGCTCGTATTTTGATTTTGGAATTCACTCTTCAGTTGTTAAAATGCCGTCCAAGCAAGAAGAGCAGCGTATCAAAATTTTGCTCGCGCATCTCGAAAATCCGAGCTACTCGCACGCAAAGCTGGCAAAATCGCTAAAAGTTGCCAAATCAACCGTTACAAATGTAATTAAAGTGTTTGGGGAAAGTTTGTCGACAGCCAGGAAGTCTGGATCGGGGGGAAATCGAAAACCGGAAGCCGCTGAGGCGACAAAGAGTGTTGCCGGTAGTTTCAAGCGAAACCCTAACCTCTCTCTCCGAGGTGCCGCAAATAAGCTGGGTGTATCGTCTACAACCGTGCATCGAGCCAAAAAATGAGCCGGACTATCGACTTACAAGAAGGTAGTGACTCCAAATCGCGATGATAAACAAAATACGACGGCCAAGGCGCGATCCCGGAGGCTGTATACGACGATGCTGACGAAGTTTGACTGCGTGGTAATGGACGACGAAACCTACGTCAAAGCCGACTACAAGCAGCTTCCGGGACAGGAGTTTTATACGGCAAAAGAAAGGGGAAAGGTAGCAGATATTTTCAAGCACATAAAACTGTCAAAGTTCGCAAAGAAATATCTGGTTTGGCAAGCCATCTGTACCTTGAAAAGCAGCATTTTCATAGATTCCGGGACTGTCAACCAAGAAATTTACGTGAAAGAGTGTTTGAATAAACGTCTGCTGCCTTTCCTGAAGAAACACGGTTGTTCCGTACTGTTTTGGACGGATTTGGCATCTTGCCATTACGGTAAAAACGCCATGGAGTGGTACGCCGCCAACAACTTGCAGGTGGTTCCCAAGGACAAGAACCCTCCCAACACGCCAGAGCTCCGCCCAATTGAGAAATACTGGGCTATTGTCAAGCGGAACCTAAAGAAGAACAAAAAAAAATGATAAGGACGAGCAGCAGTTCAAAAAAAGCTTATGCTGAGAGTTTCGTTGGATCCACTATCAGTTGCTCCGGTCTTGTCAAACGATTAGTTAGGTTTAACGCCAGTCCGTTATATAGGCTCAATTAGACTTCAGTTCATTGAGGTACCCCAAGTAGTGAAATTCTCTGCTACCAATGAGTTCTGTCCGATTCTATTTTTAGCTCAATGACAAGGGACTCTTTATAGCCAAGACCTTATAGCGTTTCACATTACTGTGAGACCATTATATATCCTTCACATAACACCAACGGATCTCGGGCAATGTTGAACTCTCCCAATGGAATAAAAATGACTTCAAGAGAAGCCTGTTAAAGTTAGTTGTCTCAGCCGAGAAACTCAAAAAGTTAAAAAAATTGCATTAAAGTTTGTTTAAAAATTCCTATGGAAAATTTTCATTGGAATAAATTCCTGTTTATGTCCCAAACTATAGTCGCCAACAGTGATACAATATGTAATTAATTTTTTGTTTGTGTTTTCTATTGTAAATTTCATTTGGAGAAGGTCATGTTTATATATTTCTGCATTTTTTTTTTTTTTTTTGAAAAGTGTCACACCATATTTCCTTAAATCTTTGGTTCTCATTGCTAAATGAATGCCCAATCTCTATGGGTATGGTTGTGTGTGTGTGTGTGTCTGTTTGCGGGTAAATGTTGTGGTTTCTCTTTAAGTGGCATTTATAAGTGCATTTCAAGTATTTCCACACAAGTGGCTGTATGTGTTATACAATTTCCTTTTGCCGTTTATTCATTCGTATGTGTTGGAGTGTATGTGTGTGTGGCTTTACATATAATGTGGCTCCTTTGCATACATATCCTTATAGTCTTAATGGCATCAGCTGCATCACTATGGGTGTCTACACAGATGCCATAGCAATAAGGATGCTTGAATAAACATGTAAATGAGTAATTAAACTCAGTTGTTGTTTTTTTTCTTCTTCCCTTTCTCTCTCTCTCTCTCTCTGCTTTGAAAAATGTCATAATTTAAGACCTATGACCAGATTGTTACACCCACACTCACATATGAGCAGGATTGGCCGCTAAGACTGGGTATATAATAACATTTCCAACACTTTTCCGTCACATTGTTCAACTTTAATGAAATGTTTGTGTGCGGCAGCGTAAAAAGACCCTACAACATTAAAGTGTTTTGCTTTCAAATACAAAAGAATCTCAAAATCCTTCAAAACTTAAGGATCTTCTTTGCCTTTCTTCTATGGTTAATTTTTTTTAAGATACAAATATCAAACAATGGAAGGGGAGCGGGGGATGGGAGGATAACAAACTTACCATAATTGCTGTATAAAATGTTAAACATAGTATGACCCAATCCCAAATGGCTTTAAATGCACAATAATGCAATAATATGTGAGGTGGTGTTTTGGGGGCTTCCTGTCGATACTGGGGCATAATATCCGCACTCAACGACATCATCTGGAACAAAAAGGTAAATTAATTAACATTCAAGTAAAAGCAGGCAAGCTTTGATGGAAAATTCAAAGCGATTGATTGATTGATGGATAGGATTGATTGAATTGAATACTTGTCTCTTACATGGGCCAAATTTGATTGTTTCGTTGGATCCTTTAGCGTTGGCAAATGTGCGCTGAATTGACGACTTCTCGTTACCGATCGGGCCAATTTGGCAAATTTCGATAGACCTAAAACTGGAAAGTTGAAAAATCAATTTGTCATAAAACACCAAAGACAACACAGTGACAGAACAAACACATAGACAGAATGCAGATGCATACACACACACGCACACGTATATAGACTGAGACATAGATAATGGTCATAGTCACAGCATATAAAGCATAAAGCTGTAATAGAAGTTTATAGAAATCATTTGACATATGTAGTTATGAGATTTGGGAGTGATGGTGAAAATTTGGTTTTATTTACAAATGTTTTGAGGTTATGTGATAGCAATGATAGATGGTTCATTTCGTGTTGGGACCACAAAAACTGTAACAGATTGTCCTATTGGAATAGATGGTAGTTGTTTAAATTTCTTATTCTAAATACGAATAATTAGATTGCAAAGGATTTTTATCCACTTGGCTATAAAAGATAGGACTCAAATTTTGCCCTATAGCAACTCCCAGGAGGTGGTCTATCTTCCTGGTAAAAGGAAAACAGTCACATAGGCAGTGCTTAGAAGCCTCTTATTCTCTTCACGTGCCCAGCCATGTCTAAAATGAAATAAAATTTTTACTTCCTGCGGTTAGAAAACTTGTTTCTATATGTTGGTCAATCTTGATCTCTCTGGTGAATAGCAATATTTCCGTCTTTTCTGGGTTAGACCTAGTTCGCCATAAAACTTGAGCCATTCAGAGCCTATTTTCATTCCTCTCTTTATAGGGAGAGGGATCTTAAGCGGCTATTGTTGTAATTTCACCCATCTAGTAATTTAAATTTTATCGCACATGGAAGTGGGAGTGTCCACGAATTTTAGATAATTGGAAAAGAGCATTATCGGTTGGAGATTAAATTTTTGTTTCTGAACGAAATTTGAGAATCAAAATTAAGGAGAGTATTTTTGTTTTGAAAATAGTTACCCTAATGTTGGGTGATAAAAATCCATGATCTCATATTGATAACCCATCAATTGAAAGTGCTAGAGCTCATTGGACATTGGTGTAGCTCAATTTGAGGAATTTTCTGCATCATTTCGTGATAGTCGACGGATCCTAAATCCACTGTTTAGTGGTTTTTCTCCTTCAAAAACAGTAACTATAAAGTCGAGTGATAAGATCCACTATCCTAACATATGTTGGTAGCCCATCAATTGAAGGTGATTGGTGAAGTGCATTTGGAGGAATTATCTGCATTATTACCTTATAGTCAAACCAATTTTGGGGTTTGGGTATTATAAGTTAGTGCGTCACCCAGAAGGAGACGAGATAGACACATGGTGTCTTTGGCAATAATGCTCAGGGTGGGTCCCTGAGTCGATCTAGCCATATCTGTCTGTCTGTGAAAACATTTTTGTGATCAAAGTCTAGGTCGCAGTTTTAGTCCAATCGATCGGCACAAGTTTCTGTTTTGGGTCAGAATAGAGCTGTATCATTTCGTGATAGTCGACGGATAATAAATCCACTGTTTAGTGGTTCTTCTCCTTCAAAAACAGTAACTATAAAGTCGAGTGATAAAATCCACTATCCTATGTTGGTAGCCCATCAATTGAAGGTGATTGATGAAGTGCATTTTGAGGAATTATCTGCCCGTCTGTCTGTGAACACATTTTTGTGATCAAAGTCTAGGTGGCAGTTTTAGTCCAATCGATCGGCACAAGTTTCTGTTTTAGGTCAGAATAGTGCTGTATTGATTTTGGAAGAAATCGGTTCAGATTAAGATATAGCTCCCATATAGAACTTTCGTCCGATATGGATTTATATGGCCCCATAAGCCAGAGTTGTATCCTAATTTGCTCGAAACTTTGCACTAGGAGTTCAATTAGTAGTGTAGTCAAGTGTGCTAAATTTTATTGAAATCGGTTCAGATTTAGATATAGCTACCTTATATATCTTTCGGCC